>NC_092413.1:126044168-126279168 GCF_040894005.1 Engystomops pustulosus | reverse complement strand
CCCCACATTTCAACATCCACCCTCTTTACCAGCATGTGCTCCTGTACCTACAGTTATATGACTCCTCAAGGACATTATATGCATTATCTGCTATAAAAGCCATATTAAAAACCTGCCCTACAGTGTTTGTCAGTGCTATATCTACCACCAGTGTGAACAATGCCTACACTCCCCAGTTATCCCTCCTCCAGAATCTTCTGGCGAGGCATCGTATTTCTGTGATGGGGAAAGACTTTTACAGCAATATTCCCCTGGACTCTAATCATAATTTCCGCAGCTCCATGTATATAGAGATTCTTATTTCCTTATGTTTATATTTCATGAGAAGCCATTACCCTACACATGTGAAAGTCTCGCAGCAAGATCTCATGAGCAACCGCAACATGCAGATGATGAGCGTCGACATCCTAACCATGCTGTTTACAGAGTTGGCAAAGGTCATTGAGAGCTCAGCAAAGGGCTTTGCCAGCTTTATCTCAGATATGTTGTCCAAATGCAAGGTGCAGAAAGTGATCCTCCACTGCTTACTCTCTTCAATCTTTAGTGCACAGAAGTGGCACAGTGAACGCATGGCAGAGAAGAACATCATGGCCATTGAAGAAGGCTTGTCGGAAGACAGCCTCATAAATTTTTCTGAAGATGAGTTTGACAATGGCAGTACATTACAGTCTCAATTATTAAAGGTCCTTCAAGGTCTTATCGTGCTAGAACATAGAGTGTTGACTGTTCCAGAAGACAATGAAGCTGGCTTTGATTTTGTAATAACTGATCTGGAACACATAAACCCTCAACAGCCAATGACCTCTTTACAATACATGCACTCTCAGCCAATCACATGCCAGGGAATGTTCCTCTGTGCAGTGATCCGGGCCTTACACCAGCACTATACTTGTAAAATGCACCCTCAGTGGATTGGGCTCATCACATCTACCTTGCCTTACATGGGTAAGGTCTTACAGAGAGTGGTGGTTTCTGTGACATTACAGCTCTGTAGAAACCTGGATAATTTAATTCAGCAATACAAGTATGAGACGGGATTATCCGATAACAGGTAGGAGTACATTTTCAGGCAGTTTCGTGCTTTTTGTTTATCTCTTTATCTTCAATTTATTTTTTTATGGTTTTCAGGCCCCTGTGGATGGCATCATTTATTCCACCAGATATGATACTAACTTTATTAGAAGGCATTACAACAATTATTCACTACTGCCTGCTTGATCCCTCTGCTCAATACCACCAGGTAAAACAGATAAGTCCATAAGAATCTGTTTAAATATTAATTTCAAAATATGATAAATATTTTATTGAATGTTTAACAACACACATTCATTCAATTCACTTGTAGAATTTCATTTAAAAAAACCCTATACATGTATACTGCATATGCAAATTCTTGCACCGGCCCTTAGGATAAGAGTCTTTTAGTATTCTATATTGGCCAGGTGGAGGCCAAATGGACACTATTTCGGCCTCCATCTGATCATTGAGGGTTTAAGCGCTGCTGTCTTCTATAGGAGATTTCTGAATTATGTATCTTTTTATGTGCCCTATGTGGAGAATTAACTCATGATTGCAAAATCTGACAGAGTTTTTTGCCATAGAGATGCTTTGATCTGTAGTATAGCTAAAACTGTCAGGATATTTTATCTGTACAGCGCTGTGATATATGATGGTGCTACATAAATAAAGCTTTGTTATTATTTTTAATGAAGGTGGATGACATTAGTGAGTCCATTTTCCTGTGAATCGTTATATACCTTAGATAAGCTTCAAAAATGTGTTAACTCTCCACCTCCCTTTTTGCAGCTCATGGTCAATGTAGATCAGAAACATTTGCTTGAAGCTCGCAGTGGGATCCTTTCGATACTTCATTTAATAATGTCATCGGTCACCCTGCTATGGAGTATCCTGCATCAAGCTGACTCTTCTGAGAAGAACTTTGCAGCAGCGGCTGCCTCTCTTACTATTATTAACCTTGGCTCAACAAAGGTAAAGGGACTGCCAGAAAGCTAGTCCTAGTAGTCGGGCATCAATGATGAGCAATGGACAATCTGTTGAATGCCATGTTCTCAGGATAAAATCCCATGGCAGATGACATGAAGAGGAATAATATAAATTTGTATTAACCGGGTTTAATTTATACTTACATCACTGGATACAAATGACAAAAGGAGTCACATGGCCATAAAAAGGTCACACTGTCCAGACACCTGCAAGTAAATACTCATAAATTACCTTCAACTGCTGCCACCCTGACTTGTAGACGTGTAATAATGTATCTGGACTATGGGACATCAATTAAAGAGAAGCTGCCACCACGGAACCCCCCACAAGCCACATACAATACCTTCTAGATATCTTTATACATGTTCCACTGATGTCTCTATTCATGGGATTAGAGACAATTAAAAAGGCTTTTATTGATTTCTCTGTTTCAGTCATGAAGATGGGAGGTGGGGGGCTGCACTATACAGTCAAGCTACCCGTCCTCCCCCTCACACTGACACTATAGGCTGCATAAATTCCTGACAGTAGGGAAGTAGTTGAGTGAGAGACAGTGGGGGAGATTTGTCACTGCTTCTATACCAGTTTTCTGACGTAGAAGCACTAGAATAATCGCAAATATGGCACCTCTACACCATGTGGGCGGCTGGTGGAGGGGGCTGGCATGGGGTGTTGCCGCCAGGTGCCTGCATTCTTTTGCAAAACAAAAGTATGTCCAACCTGATGTAGTTTTGCTCGCCGGCAACGCTCATGCCTCTTGATATATCTGGCACGATGAGAAGGGGGTGTGGCAGCTATCATGCGATAAATCCCCCCAGTGGATCTATGTTCATGCTCTCCTATAGCATAAACCACTTTCTCGGAGAGGTGGGGGCAGTGAGCAGTGCACAGACTGTGTGACGAGAAATCAACCGTGTCAGACGAGGACATTTCAGCATAAGTCTGTATCATTATATATTGGACTTGATGGGTATGTGTCATCATGGAGCTGTTAGGGATGCATGAAGAGAGCTCACAGGGTGACACCTTGCTATACAGACATGGGGTTTTCTGCATATTGCAGCTAACCCCTACGACCGGTGCTAGAATGCGTGGGCGCCGCCATCTTTGTTTTGATCATTGCTCCCTGTGAAGAGCAACCATGACAACCTCAGTTAATACAAAGACCCGATACTGACTTCTTTTAGCCCATCTATTTGCACATTGTAATAGATGATGTGAAAAATCCCCATTTAAAAAACAAAAATAAAAGTAAACAAGTTAAACAAAAGTGTAAGGTATCACTGCATCCCAAAATGTGGAGTCTATCAAAATATAATAACGGTTATTCCTGGTGTGGAGCCCCATAATGAATAAAAGGTCCGAAACATCACTTTTTTGCCGTTTTGCAATATATAAAAAAATTTCACAAAAAGTGATCAAAAGGTTGTACAGTCCTCAAAATGGTAGCAATGATAACAGCAACTCATCTTGCAAAAAATGACACATCATACAGCTCTGTGCACCGGAGTATGAAAAAATTATTAGAGTCAGAAGATGGGTAAAAAAAAATCTTTTTGTTTCGTACACAAGGGTTTAATTATTTAAAATGTATTAAAACCCCAAAACAACATGTATCCTTGTGATCATACCAAACCACCAAAGAATAAAGGAGTTATTTCGAGCGCACAGTGAAAATCTTAAAACCAACACCACAAGAAAGTGTCGCAAATGCAATTTTTCACCAATTTCACTGCATTTGGAATTTTTTTCCCCACTGTGCAGTACAGAGCATGGAATAATAAATACCATCACTGCGAAGTGCAATTTGCTTTGCAGAAATAAGCCATCACACAGCTCTGTACACAGAAAAATGAAAAAGTTATAGGTTTTTGAAGGCGGGGAGCAAAAAATGAACAAAAAGAGGCTCCGTCTTTAAGGGGTTTAACTACTCTGAAACTGATGTGTACACGTCAGTTACCCATCACAGTGGTGTTGCTGTCTCTAGCTCACATAGAAACCAAAGTATCTATAATTGGATGGGTTTTTAATCATTAAAAAATTGACTCCTGATTTTCTGATTAACAGAACTTGAGGCAACAGATCCTGGAGTTGCTAGGACCTATTTCCATGAATCACGGGGTTCATTTTATGGCTGCCATTGCTTTTGTATGGAATGAAAGAAGACAAAACAAAAACTCTGCACGTACAAAGGTAAACCAGCAGTCATTTTCTATCTACATTTGTGGATATAATAATAGGGTCTGTTATTTTAGATCTACCATATATACTCAAGTATAAACCGAGTTTTTCAGGAAAAAATAGGTTTATACTCGAGTCTATTAAAAAAAAACCCTGTACTCACCTTTCCCACGGGCTATATATTGGGGGGGGGGGCAGGGGCTGGCAGGCTATATACTGGGGGGGGGGCATGGGCTGGCAGGCTATATATTGGTGGATGTGGGCTGACAGGCTATATACAGGGGGGGGCAGGGGCTGGCAGGCTATATATTGGTGGATGTGGGCTGCCAGGCTATATGCTGGTGGATGTGGGCTGCCAGGCTATATGCTGGTGGATGTGGGCTGCCAGGCTATATGCTGGTGGATGTGGGCTGCCAGGCTATATGCTGGTGGATGTGGGCTGCCAGGCTATATGCTGGTGGATGTGGGCTGCCAGGCTATATGCTGGTGGATGTGGGCTGCCAGGCTATATGCTGGTGGATGTGGGCTGCCAGGCTATATGCTGGTGGATGTGGGCTGCCAGACTATATGCTGGTGGATGTGGGCTGCCAGGCTATATGCTCGCGGATGTGGGCTGCCAGGCTATATGCTGGCGGATGTGGGCTGCCAGGCTATATGCTGGCGGATGTGGGCTGCCAGGCTATGTACTGGGTGAAGGCTGTGACCAATGTATTTCCCACCCTAGGCTCATACTCGAGTCAATAGCTTTTCACACTTTTTTTTGTTAAAATGAGGTACCTCGGCATATACTCGAGTATATACGGTAAGTATGCAGTGTTATCAAATATTATCTATTGCTGCTGCAAGTATCAACAGATGATATTCTATGATGATACAAATACATTAACAGGAGAAGCTGAAATGTTATTTTCTCATCTCTGTAATCTGACCGAAACAAGGCATGTCCGTTTTTATTAGCAGTTTGTGTATAATTCTTCCTCAAAGTTTATGATGCTTCCATTTTATTATTTTATGTGTGCTCAGGTTATTCCATTAGCAAGTGAAGAACAGCTTCTCCTTGTAGAGTTGGTTCGCTCCATCAGTGTAATGAGGACAGAGACCGTGATTCAGACAGTGAAAGAAGTTTTAAAGCAACCTCCCGCTATAGCTAAAGACAAGGTATGTTTTACATACATTATGTGATTACGCAGCTGATAAAGATGTTATTGAGTTATTCTGGAATACATACATAAATATAATTTAATTGATGCCTAAACATACTCTCTAAGCAATGTTCTGAGCGTTGATCTGTGACACGAGAGTGGGAGCATATCCCCTGGAAACTGTAGCTACAATGTTCTGCTGGGGCATCATGAGAATGTTGGCATTGCACAGTGAGAGAAAAGACAAGTAAATCTAAAAATACAGATACCTAATAATAATTGCAGAATGTATAGATGAAGTGTAGCGTGTGGGGATTAGAAGTTGTGTTTTATATTGGAGACTTTCATTAGATATGAATTAAATGGAAGATTGACAAAAAAAAAAAATCAACTAACATGTTTTTTTATTTTAAATTTACCTTATTTTTTGGACTATAAGACACACTTTTTAACAAGAAAAAAATCTTGCTGAGAAGTGCCTGCATCTTATAAACCAAAGGTCAGGAGGATCCAGCACTGCCAGACCCTCCTGACCGCTGAAATGGAGATCGGGTGATGCCCTGTTATAGAGCTCCACCCAATCTCCCAGTGAGGAGAGCCTCCGCACTGCTCTCTCCTCTCCCGCGTGTCCTACGGGACCTGTGGTGATGTCAGAATCATGTGACTGATCACATGCTTTTTACATCACCACATACTGTTGACAGGGTAAGAAGAAGGGGTGTGTGTGTATAGCTGAGCTGTCTAACTGTGTGGATGAAGCAGAGCTGTGTGTGTAACTGTGTGGATGAAGCAGAGCTGTGTGTGTAACTGTGTGGATGAAGCAGAGCTTGGTGTGTAACTGTGTGGATGAAGCAGAGCTGTGTGTGTAACTTTGTGGATGATACAGAGCTGTGTGTAACTGTATGGATGATGCAGGGCTGTGTGTGTAACTGTATGGATGATGCAGAGCTGTGTGTGTTGTACTTTAGTGTGACCAACAGGGATATTTTAATTGGTGTAAAATATATTTTTCCTTTTTTGGAAGCCTAAATCTGGGGTGTGTCTTATAGTCCGAAAAACACAGTAATAAATAAAAAAAAGTGTGTGTTTGTTTTTTTTTACGTCACCTTTAATAGATTTACCAAAACAACAAAAAGCTAAATTGTTTTACTGCTAACTTATCTCTTCTTTCTAGAAACACCTTTCGCTTGAGGTCTGCATGTTACAGTTCTTTTATGCTTACGTACAGAGGTAGGATGAACGTTTAGTTATTGCTGGGTATTAGCGGTGTCCAATATTTATCACACGTACAATTCAAGTCACAAATGCTTTAGGCCAAGTTTACGGCTGTGTGTGGTTTATAAAATCACCAACGACAAACATTTTGTTGGTCTGTAAGAAAATAGTGCAATTTCTTGCAATTTTACCATATTTAGAATTTTTTTCCAGCTTCCCAGTAGACTGCATTAAATAATAAAAAACATCACTAAAGTACAACTTGTTTCGCAGAGAAAAACCCCACCCACAGCTTTTTTAAATGGAAAAAATAAAAAAGTTATAGAAATAAAGGCAATGTGAAGGGGTTAAACTAACTGTACCATCCATGGTTAATACGGTTTGTAATATCAGCTGGTTATACTTGCGAGGCATAAATCCTTGTGTTGTTGTAACTGTTTGATATTACTCATTTATGTTGCTTATTTTTTGTGGTTTTCTTACAGGGTTCCTGTGTCTAATCTTGTGGATAGCTGGGCTTCTTTTCTTTCTCTCCTGAAAGAGTCAATACAGCTTAACCTTCCAGCTCCTGGTCAATTCCTGATACTAGGGTAATATATGTACTTGCATATTTCTTTTAGGCCTTTCCTCTACATTTCTTAAAGCAACGTTTCAGATTTTCACATAATCACAGGTTTCCATAGCCTTTTTAATACTTGTTTCTTAATCTGCTTTTATAATTAACAGTTGCTGGGAGCCAGCTAACTATTAAGTCACAGAGTCATCATCATTATCTGTACACCAAAAAAAATATACCTCTTGCTCCCTCCTCCTCCTCCCCTCACGTAGATAAGCCCTAAAAGAGATTTCCTTGCAGCTCAGGGTCACTTCATGTCTGCAGGAGGGATGGGGAGGAAGGAGCAAGAGGTAGAATTGTAAGAGCAGTGGGCAGATAATGATGATGACTTGACGCAGTTTGCTCACAGGGTACCAGGTATACTTTTTATTAACTTTAAAAGTAAGTGGAACCACTAAATTTAATTATGAAAGCAGATTGGGAATTAGTATTAGTAGTAAACAGATTATAGGAACCTGTCATAAGGTGAAATTGTGAAATCCTGATAACAGGTTCCCTTTATAATAGTAAAAGCAAATATTCTATGTTGTATGTGTTTGTTATATTAATACTTCCCTTTATTGATGCTGGGTAGTATTTGCTTTCATTATCCTCTTTATAAAACTATTGTTTTTTCCTATTCTTGTTGGTATATTAGGGTTTTGAATGAGTTTATTATGAAAAATCCCACACTAGAGAACAAGAAAGACCAGCGGGATCTCCAGGTAAGAGAACAATCTGAAGTGCTTTGTAACTGTGCATATCTCTATTTTCAGGGCAAAATAGTTTTTTCAGTTTTCTCCAAATAGGCAGTATTATTTTAGAGATTTTCAAACATCAAACTATTGATGACCATATTGTCATAAATAGCAGATCAGTTGTGGTGTGACACCCAGTGCCCTCACATATTTGAGACATGCAGCAGTCTCTTTACCGCTTGCAAGACGCAGCTACTTTACTATTGTAGCTCATCGACAGGCAGTACGGGAGACAAACTCTGGGGTCAGAAGGGCTGCTGCCTCTTTAGGCAGCTTAAAGCCAGCTCTGCCCCATATCTCGTCATTTCTGGTTCCAGGCACCACACCGTCCAGGTCTATAGTTTCTGAGATGTAGACATACATGTGATACACCCATTCGACTGCCCTATAGCACAGATTGCTTGTTTCCCCTAAATCCCTTCGTCATCCAATCCCTTCCCTTCCTTGGTTAGACATGATCCTATGATACAAGTGTGCAGCTTTTCAGTTTACTATAAAGAAGTTTTGTTATTAATTCTGTTAACAAATTAGTCCTTTTATGCTGCTTGTTCTACTTTTTCCTTTAGGATGTCACTCATAAAATTGTAGATGCTATTGGCGCAATTGCAGGATCATCATTGGAGCAAACAACCTGGTTAAGAAGAAATCTAGAAGTGAAGCCCTCACCCAAGATAACTGTGGATGGGCCAACACTGGAACCTGACGTTGAAGGTACTAAGTCATCTAGAGCTGTAATGAAATGTTGTGTGCTGCTTTACTTTATGAAAATGGATACTCCGTGTGAGGACAGATTATTTACCATGTCCCCTCTTCTGTAGATATTATGCTGTCTCCAGCTGTAGAGATCTCGCACATAACCCCATCGGTGTACAGTGTACATGCCCTTACATTACTGGCTGAGGTAAGAAGAGCCTGCTCTGTTCTATTCACTATCATCAGGATTATGCAGTGGCTTTATTTATTCACCTTGTATTTTGCCAGGTTCTTGCACATCTGCTGGATATGGTGTTCTACAGTGATGAAAAGGAGAAGGTCATCCCATTGCTTGTCAATATAATGCATTACGTAGTCCCCTATTTACGTAACCACAGGTAAAGTTATCATTCTATGATTTGTAAAGCGCTACATAATATGATGGAGCTATATAAATAAAGATTATTATTATTATTATTCATGTTGTTAATATATTGTGATGTGCTTTTGATGGGTTATATGGAAGCAGATTATTGTACTTCCTCGTTCTGTTGTCAAGACACATAATGGCAATGACATCTTTTCAGATAAAATTATACATTCTACTTATAGTAAACAATTCTGTAGAACACATTCAAGGAAATCTACCATCAAAATCCATCATGATAAACCAGGGACACTTACTCATAGATCCAGGCACTGTGACTGTTGTAATCTTCTTATATTTGTCATCTGTGGCCTCCTTCCTTCTGAATTCATCTTTTAAAATGATACTAATGAGCATGAAGGGTTCTAGGAGCACTTCCCCCTCCCACTGTGTGCTGACACTTCCTCTGCTTCAGTGAGATTACATCAGGTAGAGCAACGGGGATGTGTTTTTCAATAAAACAACTTGTGAATCCAGACCACGGAGGGGCAATGAAAACATCCAGCAGAGCCCTTCAGGCTCATTAGCATAATCTAATGTTTGATTTTAGACAGGAGGCAACCGTGGATAACCCATGTAAGAAGCTAACCACAGTTACGGTTCTTGGATCTATGAGTAAGTGTACTTGGTTTATCATGATGGATTTCTGATGGTTTACTTTTAAGGTATAAGACTGGATTCACACAGTGCTTATTGGATCTGAGTTTAAGGTGATCAGCCTTACTATTCTGTTGCAGTTGGAGAAGGTTCATACAATAATTCCTTCTATTTACCAACAGACAGATTTAACGCCTTTTCTTTTGGCACAAAACTACCTTTTTCTATAGTAGTATATGCCGGAATAGTACACTGCAGCTTCAGTATGTATATACACAAGGTCCGTCTTGCTTTACTGATATCACATGCAGATTTCTAGGGAGGAATTAATGTTTTGTTTTTTATCACAGCCCTGGACAGCGCCCATGAAGGGTAATTTGGAAAGTAAATCTGCATTCCCCCTTGTTTTGCAGTGCTCATAATGCTCCCAGTTACCGAGCCTGTGTGCAGCTGCTGAGCAGTCTCAGTGGTTACCAGTACACCAGGCGCACATGGAAGAAGGAGGCATTTGATCTCTTCATGGATCATAACTTTTTTCAGATGGATGGCTCCTGTGTTAGTCAGTAAGACCAATCTCTCCTTCTTAAAATGTGTTTGTAACTGTTGAAGTAATATTAACAATTTTGCTACCATTTACATTTTACTGCATATCATTTTGCCTCACTATTAGTATCTACCAATCATAGGGTATTTCAGTTCACATTAGCTTTCCATATTTAAAATACAAAAGCAACCTATTTCTGCAGTCTCTAAGTTTTGATGATCTCTCTTATTTTCCTTGTACAGCTGGAGGGCCATCATGGACCATCTGATGACACATGACAAAACCACATTCCGGGATTTAATGAGTAAGTTTGTTTTTTTTTTCAGTTTTATTTTACTCTAATGTATGTGTGTTTCCAGCACCGTCAAAATATTATTTGCACCTTTTATCTAGCATTAAAATTATAAAAATGATAAACCAGGGACATTTGCTCATAGATCAAGGCACCGTGACACTGTGATCTTCTTATATTTGTCACCCATGGCCTCCTTCCTTCTAAAATCCACTTTTAAAATTATGATAATGAGCCTGAAAGGCTCCTGGTGAGACCCTCCTTGCTGCAGCTTCACAGGCTGTTACACTGTCTCCCCTCCCCCTAAGCTCCCTCAGCACCCCTCTCCCTCTGCCTGATTTACTCTTGCTGCAGCAGAGGTAGTATCAGCACACATTGGGAGGGGGAAGGGCTCCTTGCACAGTGTTACAGCCTATGAATCTGCAGCACATAGAGACTATGGTAACACTCCCAGGGAGGCCTACAGTCTAGCATCATGTTAAATGTAAGAAGAAAAGAAGCAATTGATAACAAATATTACACGATCATAGATCATCTGGATCTATGAGTAAGTTTTCCTGGTTTATCATGCTGAGTTTTGATTTCCTTTAAAGCGAACTTGTCACCAGGAATGTCATTTTTAGCTTGTGATAGTTTCCAATAGCCTATGCTGTGCCAATTTTTAAAAATGCCTATTTCCGCATTCGGAATCATTTCAGTAATTTATAATAGTTTAATTTACATTACCTGGCTCCCTGCCAGCAGTGCGTGGTGAGTCCCTGGGGAAGAGCAGCTGTAGCCTATGTGTGTCTGTGTCCTCATACATTCTTCCTCTCCTCCCCCTACCTCCTTTGCCTTCTCAATGCACATGACGTGTATGGAAAGGTGAGAGCTGTGTGGAGAGAAGAATAAAATGGGTTGCTGCAGCTGTCCCCTCCCCGCTGGGACACTATAAACGCTGCCGACAGGTGATGTGAAATAAAGTGAACTACTTAAATTATTCAGAATGTGACAAAGGCATTTTTAAAATGCAAAGGCATAGCATAGGCTTTTGGGACCTGTCACCAGATAAAAATGACATCCCTCATGACAGGTTTGCTCTAAAGAGTAACTTTTGAAACTATATTTTTTTTATTTGAGAAAGGAAAAGAGCAGGTGATAATAGTAAACTTTGTAATATGCATTATTGTTTCTGCTTTCCATCTACTGTAGTGAGGTGAAAGATTCTCTTTCCAAACATAGAGAACATTTCCCTTGATAAGTAAGCTCTCTGAGGTGATTAGACTAGCCAGCAACTGTCAGTATCAGGGTCTTATCTGATCAGCTGTCAGTGGTGATAGAAAGGTAAACTGCTTAAAGAGGACTTGTCACCAGATTTTTACCACTCTTAGTAACAATGTCTGCTGATAAAGGGTTACAAGTACTCTCCATAACAACTAAAATTGGCTGCTAGTGAGGCACTGTACCTTAATTGCATCTTTTTTTTCTGACTCTTGTTTGTTGGATGTGACTCCTCTCTCTTTGGCTGCCAGCAAACCATGCCCCCTTATTTTGACTGACCTTTATTTTGCTCTGCCTTGTGTTATATTCATGCCATGTAACCAGAGTGACATCATCTCAGGTCCTTTAGCCTCCTAACATTAGCAAACTGTAACCACACCGCACTGTACTGTATGTATGTATGTATGTAGTTGTATCATATGAAATCACAGCAGCCTCCATAGAGGATGGAAAGGAGTAGAAGTCCATGGAGGCTGCTGTGATTTCATGTGATCACACGCATACATTTTTCAAATTTAAAGGGCACAGGACCTTTGACATCACCCTGGTCATATGACATGAACTGCTGAATAGTAAGGAGGCATAAGGCATGCTGAGGACTAGATGGGAGGGGCCAAAGGAGCAAAACACGACCCCTCTAATTCCAGGTTATATAAGATCAAAATGATTTATGGGGATGTGAGGGAAACAATATTTAGCTAAAAGAAGGGTGTCAGTCTGTTAATAGAGATTTATAGGAACCTGTAACTGGCTGTATATGTGCAAATGCGGTGAGAGGTTCCCTTTAAATAAGGAAGAAAAGCAAAAAAAGAACACGGGAACAGATTTCTTTGATTAAGTATAAGTTTACTATTATCTGCACTATTCATTTATGCTATTTTATTACACACTTTAACCTGTATTGTAGCTCATGTATTGTACGTGTCTGTGCCTCAGGGGCGTCCCTGGGTCAAAAGATCCAGGGCTTGTTCCCCAGAATTTTTGGCTGGGGCCATGGATCTCCCCCAGGCATCCTCCCCTCTCTCATCAAAATCCCTGACCTCAGGACACAGATCGTTATGAGAATATGTGCACTCACTGCTTTCCCTAGCAGGAGCTGCAGCCTCTGGGGGAATTCTACTCCGGAGGCTGAAGGACCTTTGATGTCATGGTCACATGACCCGCTGGGGAAAGCAGTGCACACACAGAGCTGCATCAGTGAGGTGAGGGGGGCTGTGTGGGGGCACATTGCCTACTGGGGGGGCTGTGTGAGGGCACATTGCCTACTGGGGGGGGCTGTGTGAGGGCACATTGCCTACTGGGGGGGGCTGTGTGAGGGCACATTGCCTACTGGGGGGGGCTGTGTGGGGGCACATTGCCTACTGGGGGGGGGCTTGTGGGGGCACGTTACCTACTGGGGGGCTGTTTGGGGGCACGTTACCTACTGGGGGGCTGTTTGGGGGCACGTTACCTACTGGGGGGCTGTTTGGGGGCACGTTACCTACTGGAGGGCTGTTTGGGGGCACGTTACCTACTGGGGGGCTGTTTGGGGGCACGTTACCTACTGGAGGCTGTGTGGGGGCACATTACTGGGGTTAGCTGTGGGGGTCATTACTGGGGGGCTGTGTGGTGGATATTAATGGGGGGCTGTGTAGGGCACATTTCTTGGGGCGCGTTTACACTTGGCACTAGGCCATGCCTCGGTTTCAGCTCAGTTGTGTTTCCAGTGAAACCAGTGTGATGGGTAACAAGCTCCTGGTGTTGTTTAAATGCAAGCCTTACAGTATTTGGGGATTGTTAGGGGCAGCAGCAGGATAACACTGTCCAAGATGTAGGGACAATGAGGAACATAAGATGTGGTGATGCTGGGCCTAATGGAGAAGATTGAGGACACGTCACCTGCAGTCACTGGAGGGAAAAAGTAGGGATTTCTCTTGTGGTTTCTGTAGCTGTATATACCCTCAGTAAAGTTGTTATTGGCACAACCACATGCGAGGGGGTTATGTACAGGAGGGGGCATTACTGTAAGAGCGTACATGTGCATTGGGGCCCGTGCCCCGGATCTTTTACCACCCTAGCAACGCCCCTGCTGTGCCTATTAGTAATATTGGAGCTTTGTTCTGCTTTTTACTACAGCTCGTGTAGCAGTGGCTCAGAGCAGTTCTCTCGGCCTCTTCACTAATCGGGATGCTGAGCTGGAGCAGCGAGCCATGCTGTTGAAGAGGCTGGCCTTTGCTATTTTCAGCAGTGAGATTGACCAGTACCAGAAATTCCTACCTGATATACAAGGTGAGATTGCAATGTAGTGTACATGAGTCTTTCACCATGTTGGGTTCCTAGCTTCTTTCCCAGCAGTGTGGTATGATGGCCAGAAATACTTAAAGTCCAGTTGTAGCCTGTGGCATGTAGAGAAGAGCACGTTACTTCTAGCTCTTGGACTCCACACATCTATCTGCTTGAAACATAACTGAAATAAGTTACGCTGGAATTGTAAATGGCATCATATATGTACCATTTCTTTTAAGCATGATTTTGTATCTCTCTGTTTTAAAGAAAGGCTAGTGGAGAGCTTACGGTTGCCACAAGTTCCCACTCTACATTCCCAGGTGTTTCTGTTTTTCCGAGTTCTGCTGCTAAGAATGTCTCCTCAACACCTCACCTCATTGTGGCCAACCATGATCACTGAGCTGGTGAGTATTTTGTGATGTACATAACTCTTCCAGTTGACATTTGTTTATAAAATTAAAAATGATAAATTCTTGGAGAGCCAAAATATCTATCAGTGAAATATGGCAAAATTAATACAGAAGGTCCCTCAATATATTGTACTTTTTGTTCATTTATTGTACTGATATTATAGCGATAATATTTATGAATTGAGATGTGGAATAATCCTTTTCTGTATTATCAGGTACAAGTTTTCTTGTTAATGGAGCAGCAACTTACAGCAGATGAAGATATTAGCGGGTAACTTTCTATTTATTCCGAGTAGAAGACATTTTTTGTACCAGTATCCTCATCCCCAAAAGTCTACCAAAACACTGTCCTCTCTTCTACTCATGCCCTTATTTTCATATTACTGACTCTATTTTTCCCTTTGTCCTGCAGAACTTCTGCACCATCTGTAGCTGGTTTAGAGACGACATACTCTGGTGGGAACGGATTCTCCACATCATACAACAGCCAGCGGTGGTTGAACCTCTATCTGTCAGCCTGTAAATTTCTTGATTTGGCCTTGGCGTTACCCTCTGATAATCTGCCTCAGTTTCAGATGTAAGTTGTTTCTTTCTTTGTTATCGTTACCATTGTCTATATATATATTTATCTCACTATGTATACTTTAACTGTGTTTTTAGGTATCGCTGGGCATTCATCCCTGAAGCCTCAGATGATTCGGGTTTAGAAGTTCGAAGGCAAGGAACACATCAGAGAGAATTTAAACCATATGTGGTTCGACTAGCAAAACTTTTAAGAAAAAGAGCCAAGGTATTGTTCCTTACAGTGATTATTGTATTAGCAGATGCTCTATTGTTCCATTAAAATAACAACTGATACTCTGATGTAAATTCTTGTATTCAGCTTGGTTCATTCAGCGCACTTAGTGCTAGGGTTGGCACATACTTTCTTTAAAGCATATCTCCGATTTCATAAGGATTTTTACCAAATAGTCATATGTGATTCCCACTTTATAAACAAACAAGACGATGCCCATATTGTGATGCTCCCCCTTTTCTTCTCAGAGTTATGGCATTTCTTTGTTTAAGCTTGTTGTCAGAAATCTTACTTGGCAGCAGGGAATACACTTTGACCAGAGCTTAGTCAACTTTAGGATGCCCACAGTTCCCATAATGCCTTGTGTATTATCATTAAGTAATTTAATAGGAAATCCAGTGAGATTCAAACAAGTAAATCCACAGAACATTGCATAGTATACATACAGGATTCTATAGAGACTAGCCTTACCGCTTCCATCAAATGGAGGAGCACTGTACTTGGAATAAATTGTAGAAACCAGCAGTGAAATAGTTACATGAAGTGCCTAGTCTGTGTGAGCACTAAAGGTATACAACTTCCTGAGAGGAGGTGGGAGAGGGGGCTGTAGAGGATTGTATGGCATAGCTTGAGGACACAGAAAGTTCTTGAGATGAAGGGTTATATAGTGAACAGGGTAGACTTCCTACCTCACTATTCTGCATCCAAAGAGCAGCACACTCACACGGATAATCAGCACAACAGGGAATAGGGTGACTGCAGGAGTAGAGAAACTCCTGCACTCAAGATAATAGGTAAAGTTGTTCTACATCCTTATGGATTTGTGAAAAAAACATTAGTTTTGCTTTAATGCTTCAGCTTCTGTCATTTCTTTCTGTAAGATCATCTTACACAGTTAAAGGGGTATTCCAGGAATAAACATAATTCATATACAAGTGGGTACTCAAAATATAAGCTAATGTGTAATTAGTTGTTATTTAAAATTTAGCTCCACTTAGCAGAAAATGCTGGTGACATACACTGTAATGAAGAATTAAAATGCTACTGGCCCTTTAATCAGTCCGTTAATTTCTTGTTCAATAAGTTTTATTGAAAGCAATGAAAAACAATATTCAAGGCATTGTCAATGAGACATTGTAAAATAAAGCAGCATACACATTGTAAAGTAGTCCAGTACAAATATAACGGATCTAGTGTTTATCTGCAAATATATGACCCTTCGCTCAATATGTACCACAATAGTAATTCTAATATGAGAATTAGGTCCTTGATGCATTGCCTGAAAAAGGTATGTAAAGAATCTAAGCCACTACCAAACGGGTAGTATCAACAGTAACCACATTAAACATACACGTCACGGGAAGCAATGGGGAAGAACATGCAGGGATACAGAGGAGTAAGGGAAGTGGGTGGCTGGAAGGAGCACACAAGGAAAGAGGAAGAGGGGAATAAGAAGAGAGAGAAGAGAAAAAAAAGGGGGAGGGGGGGGGGGAAACCAACTCACATCAAATTCTTCATTGCCTGTAACACTTGAGCAGTGCATGCATATGTGTCACGGTGTAGCACCATTGCCTGTTATCCAGAGCGCAAATTCAGCCGAGCTACGAAAGTCGATCCACGGGGACCATATCTTAGTGTATTTATCCATCTGGGAATCCGCTAGTCCCTCCATGGCCCTCATCTCCTCCATTCTCATTATATGGTTCAAGGCTTCTGCCCACTGGGCCCTTGACGGACATACACTCGACTTCCAGAGTCTGGGAATAATCTGTCGAGTGGCAGAAATGCAATGTCTCAGGAATCCTTTTTTTGTTGCGGATATAGAGCCGGGTATCATAGATAAGAGCCCAATCTCTGGTGATGGTGTAATTGTGTCTGACCATAATTTGTTGTAGAGTGTAAAAACCGCTTCCCACAATTCTCTAACCGCAGAGCAAGACCACCAAATATGCAACATAGATCCATGTTCCCTATTGCATCTCCAACAGGTGTCAGGCACTGCTGGGACCATCTTATGTAATTTTGCTGGAGTTCGGTACCACCTGGCCATAATTTTAAAATTTGTCTCCTGTAACTGTGACGAGACCGAGAGTTTATGGGTCAGGACAGCCGCCTTATCCCAGTCCTCTTCAGTAAATGTTTTACTTAATGCTTTCTCCCATCAGTCCGTTAATTTCCTCCGCGCGGTCCATCGCAGAACAGAAGATGGCCGCTGGTCACATGTCCACATAACATGTCCTGCACCTGCCTGGGCAGGTCATGTGATCACCACTAAGTTTGGCTGTAGTCGGTTGGTTGCAGTGCAGCCAGTATGGCAAGTGTTGTGGTGATGGCAGTTGCACATCATAACCATGGTAACAGAGCAAGAAAACCTGTTACATCATCCCTGGGCGCAGAGCATAAGAGGGAGGAGGAGTTACTGAGAACTAAAGGATCATGGAACTTGTAGTTTCCAGTGGCGGCCATTTTAGTGATAACTCCACCTACTTTAGAGAGGCCATAAATTTTGTAAATCATAAAATCAAACTGTTTAAGCTCCGTTTTGTGACTAATGAAATTGAGCATTGTTGTATTCATTTATTTATATCATCATGGGTTTTTGTGTCAGACATTCATATTCCCGGAGTACCCCTTTAAGTGCAAAATGAGCTTTGTTCTCGTTTATTAATATCAGTGCAATGTCCGCTTATTTGCATGTGTGGTTTACTCGCCAGAAGATGTGTATGTATTTTAGCATAATACAATAATCTATAAAATCGGTTCTAATATGTCATTTTTGATCTATTAATCCAGAAAAACCCAGAAGAGGATAGCTCAGGGAGAATATTGGACTGGAACCCTGGACATCTACTGCTCACGATTTCCACCATTCGCAGCATGGAGCAGCTTTTGCCTTTTTTCAATGTACTCAGTCAAGTCTTCAACAGCAAAGTCACAAGCAGGTGTGTTGGAGACTCGGGGAGCCCGATCCTGTATCAAAATTCTTTTCCAAACAAGGATATTAAACTGGAGAACCAAAAAATGTTCGCCAGCAAAGCAAGACAGAAAATTGAAGAGATGCTGGAGAGAGATTTTCTGGAAGGTGTGCTGAAGAGCTGATGTGCTCCCGGGGCCCATCCCCCTCACTACTGAATGAGTGACATTCCCCACTTGTATAGACTTTTTTACTCTGTATGTACTGTAACAAATCCACTTCTTACTTCTGCTTTGACTATTATTTAATTTAAAGATTTTATATTTGTAAATAAAAGTGCAGATTATGGATGTGAACTGATCATATTAATGTACTGTCTCCTAAACTTTGGTGCAGAAATTCTGTCTGATGATGTTAATTGCTTTAAGAAAATATCAAAAATACAGATTTGACAATTTTTCATTCCGGCTTAGTTTTTTACTTGCACTTCAAAATCTATAGTCAATATAAGATAAGTAAGATAATACTTTATCAGTCCCACTGTGGGGAAATTCCCAATGTTACAAAAAAGCAGAAAGCAAACAATGACAGAACAATAATATTAGGGATAAATGAACAAAAAAAAAAAGACAAGCAATGATCAGCAGTTTGGTATTCAGTCTGACAATGGGACCTGTGGTGACTGGTTAGGTGGTGAGCACAAGTTTCTTCTGTTTGGGCCATGTTGGTTGAAAAGCCTGATCGCAGCGGAGGAATGATTTTTCGATAATTTCACACTTGGGGTGAAGAAGTTTGACTTCATTGCCTCAATGTCTGTCCACTGGATGACCACTGGTTGAGAAGGAGGACTGCGCTGCCAACCACTATCTCCTTGGTCTTCCCAGCATTTATTATAAGGTGGTTTTGCTGGCACCAATCCACAAATCCTTGGATCAGTTCTATGTACTCCCTGTTGTTCTTGTTGGTAATGAGGCCTACTTTAGCATCAGTTCTTCTGAAGGTAGCAACTAGTTGAATTGCACCTGAAGTCTGCTGTGTACAATGCGAAGGAGCCAGAACTGTACTACTAATCAGTGTCCTACACACAGTCCCAGGCATTAGCATACTGAGGTCGGTTTGTGAGGTAGTCTAGGAACCAGCTAGAGAGGTGGTGGTCCACTCCAGCCAGATTCAGATTTTTCTTAGTAGCCCTGGCTATATAGTATTGAAAGCACTGGAAAAATGAAAAAAAAAAACAAAAAAACATTTATTCTCAGTGTTCCCCGGTTTCTCCAGGTGTCATGGTGTCTGGATTTATGGGTAACTGTCCCTGGTTTATCATGCTTGATTTTGATGGTAGATTTCCTTTACACTAATAACACTGTACTCAGAAGTATGGGAGTACATGCTCACAGTATGGCTAGTGCTGCAGACACTACATTTCCATTTATGGAGATTTGATTATTCTGATATGGGTGTTTGATTTGAAGCCACACTCAGTATTCTTGTCTATTGACTAGTACTTGTTTTACAAGGTATGTGGCTCCTAGGATGTCAAAAGCATGGTTCTAGGGACTATAGACTCTAAGTATCTGAAACGACACTACCCATTTGAGGCAAAAAGTGATTTATCAGCTCATTTGCATATGCTTATTAACCCCTTACCGACGTGTGCCGTAATGCGTCAGGAGCGGGAGGATAGAGAGGGCTCACAGTCTAACCCCTTTCCGTACCGTGGTCATCTTGTTTTGGCAAGATGGCAAATTTAAGAATTTTCTATACTAAAGGTTTTCATTTTTTCTAAAACCTATATATATTTGGTATTGCCTGATCGTACCAACCCAAGGAATAAAGTGTCAATTGAAAAGTAAAAGGCATAAATACAGAGAAAAAGTGGCATAACTTTTTTTCCTGCTTCCCAGCACACGGCATGGAATATTTGATACAATCACTGCAGAGGTGCTTACTGGGAGCACTGGGTGCTTATCTGCTGGTTCAGCAGATAATGGGGCCAGCAAACAAAACTAGAGATTACTGTATATACTCGTGTATAAGCCGAGTTTATCAGCACAAAAAATGTGCTGAAAAACCTAATCTCAGCTTGTACACGAGTCATTTAAAAAAAATAACTGAATACAGTACTCACCCTCCGGTGTCCGGAACCTTGGCGTGGCTCCCGGTGGCTCTTTTTCTGTCTTTCTTCTCTAGTAGGCAAAGTCACGTCCATGCAACCTGCCAGTGGGCGCACACCATGATGCGGCGCTGTCGCCGCAGATTACATCAGTGGTGACACCGCCGCAAAGTGTGCGTCCACCGGCAGATCACATTGGCGAGACTCTGCCGCCTAGAGAAGAAGACAGAAGCCAAGCCGAGGATTCTTTTTTTATTTTTAATGCGCTTAGCAGGAGGCTGGCTGTATACCATACACCGTCGGCTTATACTCGATGTCAGTTTTTGGTGGTAAAATTAGGGGTCTCGGCTTATACTCGAGTATATACGGTACTCCAGTTAGACTTGCATTAAGTAACAAGCAGAAGTGTTAAATAAGCGAATAGCGGTTTGCAATACATAAGTAGGAGAGCACCACCACAGACAAGGTCTTGCCAGAATCATTTCCAAGCGTTCTCCATCTCTAGCAGTCAGTTGGAGCCCTAGTGGCCAAAAAACTGGGGTGTTTTAACTGGGAACAGCACTCTTGTTACATATATTTATTAACCTCCTGTATACAATTTGATATTTTTCATAGTTTATCAAAACAATTTCTGTGTAATCGCTTCAGGTTTTAATATTTAATATTTGTTTCCTCCACAAATAAATTTAAAGTCATGAGGGTTGAAAAAAGGGTTCACTCAACCTTTGGTCCCAAGATTTCAAGCATTTTTTCAGCCAAAGGTAGAAATGGATTAAGAAGGGATGAAAAATAAAATGCCTTGTACTTGTTGCTGGGTCCATAATTGATTCAATTGATCAAATACTGCAGCAAGGCTTATAGCCCTGTATAAAACTGCCCTAAGAGCAGTTAAAGAGGACCTGTCACCCAGAAAACGGCACTAGGCACTAAAATAAGCAGCTGCTAGTGCTAAAACAAACGCATCAGTGTTAACGCTAACACTGCTGCGCTTTACATTACAGCGGTCCGGCAGGATTAGCGGTGGTGACTGCCAGTCACCGCCGACCTATGGAGTGAGCGAGGCTGTCCCCGTTTGTAATGTACAGCACAGCAGTGTTAGTTAGCGTTATGAGAGGTTTCCGATAACGCCATCATTGTAACACTGCAGCGCTTGTTTTGGAACTAGGAGCTGCTTACTTCGGTAAGCAGCTACTAGTGCCATATTTCAGGGTAACAGGTCCTCTTTAATGTGTGCCAAAATTACACCATCTGTGTCAATATAACAGCAGGGAGCATTGGTCTTATCACACGGTATTCTTACTCAATAATAAATCTACCCAATTATTGTCATAAAATAAAGGGTTATTCAACTATTGGAAAACATTAGCCTGTCTTGAGCTTGGTTTCCATTAAAAATGTTCAAAGCGGAACTAATATTTTAGACAGTTTTAGATACTGAGGTAGTGATACATAGTACATGTATCTAAAGTTTGGCTTTGTGTTCCTATCTTTTTCTTCTCTGCTGGTCAGATGTATCTGTTTAATACATACACCTGATTTAAGGTCTTTGGTGATTTTGTTTTAAAAGTTACAAAATTCACCAAAGAAGTCCCTAAAAAGTTGCAACTTTCACATCTGTAATAGAGTGATAACCTTCCTAAAAATTACACCATTGTCTAAGCACAAAAAAAAAGTTACAAAAGTGCACAAGCCACAAAAATGTGTAAATAAAGAGATAAAAGCCAACCAACAAAAAGAGTACATGTGCCCCATAGACTTATCAGACACCAGCAGATCCAAAAGTTATGGCCTAAGGAAAGAGTTGAAGAGCAATAAAAAAAGAAAGAAAAGGAATCAAAAATAATGAACACATTAGTTAAAGTAAATTGCAAAATAGTGTATTACAAGTATAGAGATGATTATTAATCCTTCAAGACACTGTAAACAAATCACTTTCGTCTTATAGATCTGTGCTATGCCCCCCTAATTGTAAACGGTTTACATTTTGTTATAGAAAATTCCAGTTCCATAAAACATAATAAAGTAGCAATGTGCAGGAAGAGAGGTCCTAACAAACAGCAGCACTTCATCTTAGAGGTTTTGGTTCATCTCCAACTCCTCCTGCTCGGTGAAAGACTGCCAAGCATACCTCATGTGCCAACGCATCTGCATTTTCCTGTTAATACAAAAAAATGAAAGAAAAGCTGTCATGGACA
Source organism: Engystomops pustulosus (assembly GCF_040894005.1). Lineage (NCBI taxonomy): Eukaryota > Metazoa > Chordata > Amphibia > Anura > Leptodactylidae > Engystomops > Engystomops pustulosus. Next base: position 126,256,770 of record NC_092413.1, on the reverse strand, counting down.
GAACAGATAAATAAAAGGTCAGGTATAAATTGACATGTTGCTCAGATGGAAATTTTAGGTGTGACAATGAAGCATTAATTGGTAAAAACAAAACAATAAAAAAGGAACTACATGTTTTGGGAATCTAAGTTCCTTTAATCAGGTCCAAAAGCTCAGGGTGTCAGCTGGATGTTATGTAGGGGAGCTTATAGTAAATTGCGGCACTGATATTTATCTTCTAGGGCAGGGAAATTTCTGTGTTTTACTTATATATCCGATTTTACATATCCAACCTACCCATGCTAGATACCAGGTGGCACTGCATCTCTATTTTCACCAAGGTGTGCTATGTCATGATCAGAATGTGAATGTTAGCGAGGGTTAACAGGGCATAAACAAAAACATTTACAGTTGCTAAAAAAAACTAAAATAATAATAATAATCTTTATATAGCGATATCACATTAAAAATCATAGGGGACATATACAAATATAATAATACATTACAGAGTACAAACAGTCAGTGAAAAAAAAAATGAGTAAATCTCTGTGGTAATGGCTTCTCTAAGACTAAACTGATAAACATCTTTTTAATCACTAATCCTAAACACATTTTTTTACAGGTACTAAGCCATTTGATACAGGCACACAAAGTATGGTTACTGGAAAAATGTACGGTAGTTGGAAAACAGAAAAACAGAGCGCCATCTAGTGCAAGATTGCCCTTGATGAGGCAAAAAGGAAGAAAATGGGTATATTCTACTAATCTAATTAATTACTACCGTATATACTCGAGTATAAGCCGACCCGAGTATGAGCCGAGACCCCTAATTTTACCACCAAAAACTGGGAAAACCTATTGACTCGAGTATAAGCCGAGGGTGTAGTATACAGCCAGCCTGACCCCTCAGGTATACAGCCAGCCTGACCCCTCAGGTATACAGCCAGCCTGCCCCGATGTATGTTGAGCACATTTAAAAAAAATAAACTTAATTCTCACCTTCCGGCGATACTCATCCCCGATCCTCTGCGGTGGCTCTCGATCCCCGGCAGCGTCTTCTGTCTTCTCTTGCCGGCCGAGACGCGTCCATGCGATCTCCCCGGCGGCGCTCACTATGATGCGGCGGTGTCGCCGCTGATGACGTCACACCGCCGCATCATAGTAAGCGCCGGCGGGGAGATCGCATGGACGCGACTCCCCCGGCAAAAGAGGAGAGAAGACATCCGCAGCCGGGGATCGAGAGCCACCAACGAGGATCGGAAGCCGGCGCCGTGGATCAGGGGTGAGAATCGCCGGAAGGTGAGAGCTAAGTTTATTTATTTAATGTGCTGAACTTCGTGAGCCACCACCGGGTATCGGGAGCCGCCGCCGGTGGATCCGGGCACCGGGGGGTGAGTATTAACATTTTTTTTTTTTTAATTGACTCGTGTATAAGCCGAAGTGAGGTTTTTCAGCACATTTTTTGTGCTGAAAAACTCGGCTTATGCACAAGTATATACGGTAATTAGTGAGTTGCGCTATATACAGACACAACTCAGATATAGGATTTTGATAATATATGATGGAGTGTTGCATCTCATCCCCCTAGGTCCTAAACCACACAGGGGAGGGGAGTGTATCCAAAATAGGCAAATGGGTATATATCAAATGGGATAACTAAATCCCTTATTCACTGTAAAAAAAACAAATGGTTTAATGGCACAGGTCCACTTGAACTTCTTCTAGATAATCGGTTTATTGAAAACAGAAAAACCAATAAACAGTAAAAACAATGTCTTTTTTTTTTTTTTTAGACCTGATGAAGCACCCATTGTTGAGGTGTGAAAAGCGTTGTCTTTAATGTATATCAGTTTTACAGATATCAGTTTTTCTATCTTCAATAAACGGATTATCTAGAAGAATTTCATTTCTACAGGGAATCCGGGATTTAATGATCCCATATGATAAACCCTTTTGCCTACCTATTTTGAAAGCATGGTTACTGTTTGAGCCCAATTCATGGGGGTTTGCTTCTGCTGCCACCAACACTCATACTTTATCACTAATTTCTGGGACCTGCAACCCAGAGATTAGCGGTACATTACAAGTGTACACTTGCATCTTTCTCAAGAATGACTGTCAAACTACTATCAAAAGATGTGTTGTACAGATACAGGAAATTGGAAAGGGTTACAAAATCATGGCTAAAATCATGAGTGTACATTAATCCATAGTCTACAAATGGAGACAGTTACTACTCTTCTCCATAGGAGAAAGCATCCTAGTAAGAGGGCTCCCAGAGCACCACAAGCACCTGAAAAAGGCGAGAAGAACTCCAGGCAAAAACAGCAATGAGGTCAGTTACAGTGTTCACTATTTGAAATCACTAAATGTTAATGGAGTTCATGAGAGGACACCACAGAGGAAGCAGCTCCTGTCCAAAAGATTCATTGCAATTCTTCTAAACTTTGGCAGAGATCATATGGATGCTCCAAAATTATTTGATGGACAGATTAAAACAAAGTGAAACTTTTGGATGACAAATACAGCACACCATCATAACCTTTTCCCAAACTGTACAGGGAGGTAGCAGCTTCAAGAAGACAGGTAATGCAACAGGACAATGGGGAGATTTATCAGAAGTGTCCAAGAGCAAAACTGTTCTAGTTACCCATGGCAACCAATCAGAACTAATTTTTCCTTTTCCAGTTTATAATATAATAGGTGAGCTCTGATTGGTTCCATGGGAAACTAGAACACTTCTGCTCCAAGACTCTTCTAATAACCATCCCCCCCATATCAAGGAGTTTGTGAAGGCAGTGCATCTCTGTATTCAGAGCTTTACAGCATTGCATAGAAGCATACACGCACTCATATGTTGACCATCTGAAGAGATCAGCATACATTGCTACTACATAGGGATAGTTATATGGATGAAGATGTGCACATCAAAATACAAACTGCCCATTGGGTGCAAGTCCCCATATCATAACATGAATTAAAATACGTAAATATTTTTTGAGGATATATTGCCATCTGTAGACATGACAAAACACATTTTCTGAACATTTGATTTGTACTGAACTGGTTTGTATTTTTATTATTCTTGTAATTTGTGCACCTTCAGACCCCAATTCTCAGTCTTTCCTCAGTCTTTATTGGTTGGTTTGCAAACTTGGCATGTCTCACCTGGGTGTCGGCCTCAGCATATACACGAACTACATCTTCAGTTCCCGATGGACGTACAAATGCTCTGGACATGTGGTACTTCTTGACAATTTCATCTATGTTCTCTTGCAGTCCTGGTGGTTTTATAGTACGTCTCTCAGCATTCGTGGTTTCTATTACTCTTCTATCTGCAACCTATAGAGCAAAGTGAAATGCATAAAGATTCCTCTGGATGTGGAAATATTCCATAAAGAAATGACCAATTCTAGATATACAGTGTGGGCAATTACCCAACACCACTACTTTTTTCTATTTTCTATGGAAAACTGCACTATACAGACACAGTGCAGGGAGATTGCATTGCCCAATCTCCTGCCCTCTAGTGATATAAAAAATGAGGTAAAGTATTGGCCATACAGCTATTTGCAGTGGTTGCATCACTAGTTAACCCAGAACAAGAATGTTTTATGCCATCTATATTCACACCAATAAATAAGAACCCTTTACTTTAATCTTCAGGTGGTGCCAGATAACTAGGCTATATAGTGATATTCTTTATTCAGCTTTTGGAATTAGGAGAACGCTATAATAAATTTCTAAGACACAGGCAAATGACAAGGTCTCTGATTCCTTGAGCTATACGAGTATAATATATATATATATATATATATATATATATATATATATATATGTCAAAGTAATCATTGTAATTGTCTATTACAGTGATGGCGAACCTTTTAGAGACCAAGTGCCCAAACTACAACTAAGACCCACTTATTTATCGCAAAGTGCCAACATGGCATTTTAACGTATTGCTACCTGTTCTTTCCCATCTTTCAATCGTATCAGCCTCCTCTCTGTAGAGGAAGAATGAAGAGTCCAGCAGGGGGACCTCAAAAAGATACTGCAGCCCTGTCCACACATTCTCACTTTTCTCACAGTTACAAAGAGCAGTATCTCTTAAAGGAAACCTACCACTTGAAGTGGCAGGTTTCAGATGGAAATACCGAGCACCAGCTCAGGGTGAACTGGTGCCGGAGCTTATTTTTGTTAGTGTTTTAAACCGCTGTATTGCGGTTTAAAACACTTTTTAAACTTTATAGCCAGCGCAGGGAGGTACGCGCTCGGCGCTTACCATGCGCACGGCTCTCCTTCACTTCCTATGTAGCCGCGCGCACGGTAAGCGCCGAGCGCGTACCTCCCTGCGCCGGCTATAAAGTTTAAAAAGTGTTTTAAACCGCAATACAGCGGTTTAAAACACTAACAAAAATAAGCTCCGGCACCAGTTCACCCTGAGCTGGTGCTCGGTATTTCCATCTGAAACCTGCCACTTCAAGTGGTAGGTTTCCTTTAACTTGCCTGGGACTGCAGGAAGATTTGGTGGATTTGTTCCTCTCTGGTGAACTCTGCCCTAGGTTGATAACCTGAGTGCCCACAGAAATGGCTCCGAGTGCCACCTCTGGCACCTGTGCCATAGGTTCGCCACCACTGGTCTATTATTATCCCAATGAACACATTGGGGGGCATTTATCATTCTATGTACGCCACCTCCACACCAAGTGGACAGGGAGAAGAAGGTAGTGGGCAGTACTAGTGGCGTAGAATTAATCCAACTAGAGCCATTTAGTATATCCTGTAAGGTGTACAAGAGGAATATTAAGAGCTTACATGCAATAAATTCTCCCATATGACCCCTACCCAATGTGCCATGATGGCTACAGCTGTAAAGTGACTTACCTTTACTTTAAGTTGACGATTTGGAAGGTCAGTGTAGATTTCGTCCCACTTCTCAACAGAAAGACCCTTCAGAGATAGGATGGCTTCAATGACCAACATGTCAGAGATTGCATCTCCTACGGTCTGGAAACACAGGAGAACAAGTTTAACAGCATTCTTCATAGAAACATACAGAGTAAAGGTTGTATAGTTGACATGGGCATGAAATTAAAACAGGTAACCCCTATTTCTGCAGTGATGACCCGGAGAAAAAAAAAAAGCATACCATTTATCATTTTTTGGGGGAAAATTCCATCCTAACTCCACATGATCCACCAAAAGGGATCCTAAAAGTAACATTTATAAAGAAAACTCTATACGTGCCTAAAAATTTTGAAAAGAATAAATCATGCGCTAGATCATTGTATTGACCATACGTTTGACCATGCATTTATGTAAATCAGATCGCCTCTAAGCATCTTTGAGGAAATAGGACATGCTCTATATTTTTATACGGCTCACTAATGGTATGGTACGGTGGGCAATACGCCCATGTAAATGGATGGCCGTATTGCCCATTGAAATGAATAGAGCTCTATGCGACCTGTACATAAGGCTTTATATACGGCAGTTTTCATACGTTCACATTAATGCAACCTTAAGGTACATTCATACAGCCATATGCATGCCCGGCCGCAGCCGGTAACCCATCACCCCTTTTTAGAGAAAAGCGGCGCACGGCCACAATTTCCGTCCGCATATATACCCCCATAGACGGCAGTGTGAATGTGCCCTAAGAATGTGCAAACTAAAACTGGATCCCTTATTACAAGGAATTCCTAGAGAATCTGCTACTAAGTTTAACTGTAACCTTCATTACTTGTCTCCATTTTTCCTTTGTCTCTAGTATTCTATCATACCCCTCAAATGCTGATTATAATGCAGGACTCTGTGTGGATGAACCTCTACTGATATTCACTGAAATGTCACATTAAGGTTTGTACTCTTTCTTACTTGATTGATGAGATCAATGACGTTTTTAAGCATCTGAGCAGCTTTTCTTGATTCTTCACTGGCTCCTGTGTCGACCAGCTGTCTAATCTGCTCTTCAGCTCTTTTACTGAACAGCACCTGAAAGGTACAAATAGTACATCAAGTGACCCCAGCAACCATCCCACAAAATGTATAGTTTATATAAAACGATAAAGCAATACTAAAAAAATTTTTACACTAGCCAACAGAAGAAATTACGCCCGGCAACTATAATGGGATTACAGAAGGATCTTCTGCCAGGACTCATTAATTTGTTGTCATTACAGTCTTTCCAACATGTTTTCATTCACTCAATAGTTACATATGTGATATACGCATATGAAATTCATTGTTACACTACAGGTCATTTCCCCAAATGTTACATAAAATAAGCAACACAACATTTTCCTAGTCCCTAGCCAAACCTGACATAGACAACAAAGCTCATTTTTATCCAATACATTTTAGGACAAAATGCCCTTTCATTCACAAAATGCAAAATCATAAAATTTACCGTTCCATGACCATTTGCTTCAAAATAAACTCCAATATCAAACTCTTGTGCTTTGTGATGTAAATGTTTGACACCAGTTTTTGCACAGTATACAGGAACCTATAAGAAGTTGACATATAAATATAAAATATTCCATTTAGCTACAAATAACACACATATAAAATATCTGTTTTAAATAACAATAGTACTATGTATAAGGTCAATAGATATTCTATTACAATATGTCTTATTCATCAATTTTTTTTCTACTACTTTACTCAGCTAAGCTGTTTTGTAAGCAATTCTGTATTACAGAAATGTTTTTGAAATACAGTATTTGAAAATAAATAACAAACTGCAAACTAAGAAGATTGTACAAAATTCCAGTTACCTTCATAATTTCTTCCAAGTAACGTGTTGAGCTTCCATTTGCATAGGCTGTCTGCACAACTCCCATATTAAGCATTAAATCAACCTGTAGTATCGGTACAAATATTATAGGGTAATTATTTTATGTATAATAAGAGAAAAAAACCCACAAAAACAAAAATGACAACTAAGGCATAGTTCACACTTCCGCCAAGTAATGACCGTTCTCTACTTAATTGACATAATATAGAGACAGACATCAATATCGGTTTTAGTGAACTGGACCTTATATAGTTAGACTTTTTTTTTTTTACTATTTCAGTATATTCATTATAAGAAAATATAAAATATATAACTCATTCAAACTCATATACTGATTTCTACTTTTATACAACCATGGGTCCCGTAGGCATCACCTTGACTAAGAGTTCTTTGATAAAAGTGCTTATCAGAGTGGCAATCTTATCCCCATCTAGAAGATGAAAGCGATGTTCGTTGTCCTTGTAGTAGTACACAATGCGGTCAGCATCACCATCAAAAGAGCAGCATCGCTCACCAGGCTTCATATCAATACCTAAAGTCACAAGAGGAAGCACACATGTTAAAAAGACACAAAGAAGGGGGGGGGCACAGTACAAATGAGTCCATGGATACATTCACATCTGCTTTGGAGGGCTTAGGTCACAGATTATTTTAAAAAATCTGGTCAAAACGGTTCTTTTTTCTAGAGTTTGTGTTTGTCATGTTGCATTTACATTGGATTTTGTTACAATAGGAAAAAGACTGTGGAGAGGAGCTTAGCCTGACTGCATTGTGTTAACATTTCATAAATTCATTATGTTAACATCATGTTTACACTGAATTTACATAAATGCTGTTAATGCATTGCAATAAAGCCAAGCTCAACCCCACAGCCTTTGAATTCAAAATGCAATGTGAACACAATGGGGCTCATTTACTAAGGGTCCGCGGACCATACAAACGTCGGATATTCTGCCGATTTCGGATTTGCGCCGCATTTAAAGGGGTATTGTGTCGCACACAATCGCATTTTGCCGCAATCGTGCTGGCTTTCATGCAATACAAATCGGGGGGGCGGGTTGTTGGACTATCTGACGGATTCAGACAAACCACAGGATTCAACTTAAAAATAGTGTCGCAAGCCAAGCACTTACTTGCACCGGGAGAAAGATGGTGAACTCCGATGGACCTGAGCGGGGAAGCGACACATTCAGCAAGTCAGGCGCACGACGTAAGTGAATCGCAGAACAGTGAATTGTCGTCGGACAATGCAGTTTCGGGATCTCCTCTGGACCGGGTAAGTAAATCTGCCCCAATGTGCGAACAGAGCATAAACCTGATGGACAGGTCCTCTTTAAGGACCAATCTACAAATACTGTAAAGTCCAACTTCAGACATTGAATTGGTCTTTACCTTCTGGGGCCTTTTGCAGCACCTTCACGTAGTCTGCTCCGCATGCATGGTTTAACTTCCCCTTTGAGCCATCATTAAACAGCAGTAAGGACAGCAAGGGCTGAAGATGTTGTTCCATCTCTCTAATCTTCAGAGCACCAATGCCATTAGCTCCATCAATGCTCAAGGACTTCTTATCTGCTTCAGAGTTAGGAGACTTAAGATATAATGGAGATAGATGTGACTTTTTATTCCATCAAAAAACAACATTTCAATACACTTCAGTAGTTACAAAAAGCAAACCAGCACCTGTTTGACTAAATCAATGAATGCCTTTGAGAGTTTTTGGTAATATCCTTCAACAGTTGGTTCCCCGTATCTTCCATCTGTATTTCGGCAACAAACTATATAATGCAGCTGTGGTGTAGAGACCAGGCCATAATCTGCAAACACAACATTGGACAAGCATTGAGTTTTGCTGTACTTAAAGGGATGAATATTAGGTAGGATCCATAGAGACCAGTTTAACCATACCTTTGTTGATGGTAGCAGCAGGACAGTGAAAAATGAATTTATATTCCAGTACTGAAGCAAAACTGGAGCATTGAACTGCTTCACAATCCCTCCTCACTACTCTGAGTGAAAGCTGTAATGTTCTACCAGAAATATGTTAAAATTTTTACTGGTAGCAGAGAGAGTGGTGATAAATGCAAATTGCTAAAAGCACAGTAGTGTGAGGACACATCCTCAGTGTACAAGCTACAATCCTGGAATACAAATCAACACACACAAAGATATGATTAACCCCTTACTGTCGCTACTGTGACCACTTGTATAATTTAAATATCTATAACATTGTTTATGTAGCGCAGTATATTATACTGAAAGATATTCTAAGGCAGATCCTGCACTTGGGTCCCTCAATAGAGCCCTATTAGCACTTTGTGATCGCTGTGACATGCATATCTGGACACCTAGGAAAGGTATAGATAATGTGTCCACTGTTTATGACTTGTGTTGCATTGATGTGTGAAAATGACTGCCCAAGCTGCAAACACAGGCAGGCATAGGAACTGTGACACATGGAGCAGTGGAAACAACACTGAAACAACAGATAGCACAGAGCCCAAAAATATGTTTGTGTACTTCTAGCCAAGCAGACAAGATCTGCCCTAGATAATAACATAAGTGGTCCACGTGCAGTCTAGAGGATATCTGCCAATAACTCAACAGATGAGGATTTGTAATACCATTCACATACCTTGGTATCTGGATTCAAAAGCTGTCACTCCATCAATGACTGCAAGAGAAAGATTTTCACTGCTTGGCCTGCAGAAACAAACAGGATATCAGAGAAGCATATCTGTCATCGAGATACACAGGTTTGCCTTTCCTTCCTCTTGGCTGGACATTTCCAGATAAATTTGGCGCATTATAAGCTTTTCAATAAAACAGTATTTCATGATATTTCATTACTAGATGGACTATATAGTACCTACTATCCTATAACCTGTGGCCTGTTGATTTGCCAGCATGTTCATATAATGTACTGAGTAGTTTTCATGATAATCTGGAGCCCTTATAGGAGTTATCCCACTAAGTTCACTAACATCCCACCCATTGTATTACAGTCAGGCATCTGTCGGCCTCTGTTTCTAGAGAACCGGGGTCCACAAGTACTTCTCAATGCTCCATGTGAATCCACATGCTCGACCAACATATCTGTAAAGAATTTAACAATTTCACATAAAACAACTACGGTTAATCGATCAAAGCCAAGTTTACATTTGTGCAGGAGGTTCCGTTTCAGATCTGGCATTTGTGGTGCACTTGGTCACGGGGTCTGTAGGGAGCTGGTGCCATTTATTGTGATAGATCCAGCAATGCTTCTAAGTAAATCACACGTGTAACCAGAAAATGACTCTGCTTACCGGGTATCTCTTCCAATGACTACACATGACTCATCCTGCATGTTGATGGTCTCCTCCTTGATTATGTTTGTCAGCGCAGTCTGTAACTCGTGCTCCTCAGCATTCGCCAGGTTAGTAGCATACACCTCCCATTCCTGAACAAGCATTTCTCCCATGGGGTCCACTAACTTCACTCCATTATCTTCCTAGATAAGAATGGTTTCATGATGTCATCAAGTATACATTGTAAAAAACATCACATAAGCCATTATTACTAACCTCAGGATTGTGAGAGGCAGTGACCATAACTCCAATAACAGACTTGGTCTTCTTTGACCTGAGAACAGCTAATAAGCCCATGCGATACATAACATGATCCAGATGTTCTGCTTTGGTTCGAAATCCGGCAGTGCCATACTGGAGTGTAAGTCCAGCAGGCTTGGCGTGACGTACAGAGGATTTTAACACAGCTTCTAAATGCATCCTGAAAGAGATATGACACAGTGAGTCTACAGGGAACCTGTCATCAGCGAGTTAATTTTAACCTGAAGGCAGGTTCCAATAACCTATAGCATGTTCATTTCAAAAATGCCCCTGTCATCAATACAAATAAAAACAGTGCTTAATAATCAATTATACATTGTCTGATGTGACAATGTATATTACAAAGAACTGGGAAGAGGTCACACACAAATCACCTAGCTTACATTTCATGTTAGATGTACGGAGAAAAGGTCAGAGAGCTCTGTACATTAGTGGGCGGGTGTAAATATCCCCCTGATATCAATACAATGGGCCACATCCTCTAATGCTGTCTAATAGATGCTGCAGTCAAACAGATGCAAATTTATCATTGTGGCGCATTCTGGCCCAGCTTTATCAAAAGTAGTGCAAACTGTACTAAGTACTTTAAGTGCATATTTTTTCGTTCTTGTCAAGTGCAGCCGTGACACAAAACTTGCGCAGACGCTTGCTAAATACAAGCTCCAAAGACGCTCTTATTACTGCAATGGACAGAAAGCTGGCACAGCCAGAATAATAGTTCTTGCTTACCGCCTCATATGTGGTGCACGGTGTCTGATTTGGCGCATCATACATAACGCTAGACGTTCACCACTTTTTAAGACAAAAGCGAAATTCAGATGATTCATTTGCACCAGAAATTAGGCGCAAGCCTCACCCCATTCATCTAGACAAACCTTAAGAATTTCAAGCCACACAAAGGCGCCTCTTCTTTCTGGCTCAAATAAGTGGTAAATGGGTAGAAACTTATATGCCCCCAAAAAGAAGGAAGCACTTCCAGCAGGAGCCTTTATACAAGTATAGGAGTGACCAGGAACTATGAAAGAAAGCTGCATAGAGACAGCACTGATTACTTCCTGCTGCAGCCCCTACCTGCTCTGCTCTCCTCTCCCCAGCCAGCCAGCAAAGTGACGATCCCGCAGATGACGTAGACAGATGACGGATACAGGAGGGGAGGGGGTGTACGCCAGTGACGTCACGCGCTCCTGAGTACCAGTGCTGTGAGATCGTACAGTCAGGCCCTGCCCGTGGATAGGAAGGGGCGGTGCTGACCGGAGCCAATCAGGCCGCTAGAGGCGGGATAAGCTGAGGTGGCACAGGTTGGTTGTCTCGCTTCCGTTGCTCACGTTATACGTTGTGTGTTGGACCGTTGTGTCACGTGATAACGTATTGTGAGCAGCGCTCTGTTCTGTGGAAGCGGTTTTGGGTCCAGCATAAAGTAGTCCATGCGATAGTAGGGCAGACAGTGTATGTACCTGTATTGAACCAGCAGGGGGCGCAGAGGTTCTAAATTTGTAAAAAGGATACACAGCTACGACTCCGCAGGTTATATTCCTACAACCACCACAAGAGGGAGATCTCTTCACACATATGGTTGTTTGCGGGAAGGCTATCTTTCCCACCATGAGGCTGAGATTCAGGTCACACTACTAGTCTAAGCTCCTTTACTTACTTCCGATAGAGTAAAGAATGGAGGGTTAACTTATCAACAATCCCATTGACATCAAATTTACATTGATATATACGTTATGTTAGACTTTATCTGCAACATCCCCCACTGGGGCACCTAAGTGGCTGGCTGAGTGTAGCCTAGCGCTTGGCCTTGGTAATGCTGCTGGGTACCAGGGATCAGAGGCTCTTCCACAGCTTGGCAGGTGGTGGTACAAGAAATGGAGTGAGAGACTGAAGATGTAGGTTTCTCGCTGTAGATATGGGATCCCTGATGGTGAATGGGGCGCCCGTGGTGGTAACAGCCTCACACAGGGATCACTCACAGGCAGAGTTTGTAATGCATTCAACTTACAGTTTGTTTATGGGAATTCTGCAACGGCCACAACAGCAGTAACTTCAGCTGGGTAGAGATGGCTGGTTAGATATCGTTCCACAGGAGGTGCTCACAGGCTAGTAAGGTAGCTTCAGGCTGGAGAGGATAGGAGAAGCTGTTTTAGCAGCAGGATAAAACAGACTTCTGGAGGTCTACTTGGGACTGGTCTCCATACAGGGTACCATAGACATGTGCTCTTAGGAAGCTCTGTGTATAGAAGTCTCCTATGCCGACTTCTCCTGGACTTACCTGGAACTTTTCAGCCACAAGGGGTTTTATAAACTCCCCTTGTGAGGTGGAAAGCTCTTATCCAACCAGCACTCTCCTTGCATTACAATAGTAACGTTAACTGACATGTCTGACATATGCCCAATTACATATATACTGGGGTCATGTCCTGGCTTATCTACTGTATATTCTGTGGGCGTGTGTTGGGCTACCTAAATACTGGGCACATGTTTTGGCTTACCTATTTAATGGGGGCATGCCCTGGCTTGTCTATAAACGGGGCATGTGCTGGGCTACCTTTATACTGGCGGAATATCCTGGCTTACCTATATACTGGGGGTATGTCCTGGCTTACCTATATACTAGGGGCGTGTCCAGGCTTACCTATATACAGGCTGTCCCTGGGTTACGTACAATGTAGGTTTGTTCTTAAGTCGAATTTGTATGTAAGTTGGAACTGTATATTTTATAATTTTAACTCCAGAAAAATTATTTTTGGTCTCTGTGACAATTGGATTTTAAAAAAATGTTAGATTGTCATAAGAACCAGGATTAACAATAAAGCTTCATTGCAGACACTTTTGATAACTGTTATAGATATTTATAGTAGCCTAAGGATAAAGTACAGTAAATTAGCAACACCCAGGGATCTGTTTGTAACTAGGGGTCGTCTGTAATTTGGGTGTTCTTAAGTAGGGGACCGCCTATACATGGGGTCATGTTATTATACGTTATTGTACAATGTTTGTCGGTAGAGCAATGGACTGGGCAGTGGGCATGGTTTTGGGAAAAGGGGAGGGACTTTAGTCCAATGGTTGGAAGGTATATGTATATACTAGTATCCAACCACTTATACAAATATACTCATTTACTGGAGATAATGCTCGTCTACATATATGCTGGGACAATATGCTGAGCTTCTATTTGCGCTAGATTTACTGCTTGAAGGCCTAATTGTAGATCATTCCATAGCAGTTGGCTTCTTTTTCTAATGAGGCGAGAGAGCCATTTAATTTTTCTCCTCAGGATGGGCCTTGATTCTGCCACGTTTTGCTACAATTTTACAGATCTGTGGGACACAATTATGCTTGTCTGCCTAGGCCATGAAAATGCCTTGTTCCTGCAGATATTCACAATTATTACCCACTGCAACGGCTCCTCAGACATCCTTCTTCCACTGGAGCTGTTAGGCCCCATCCACACTTGCGTTGCAGATCACATCAGAGTTTGAGGGTGCGATCAGCGTTTGGTCAGTAAAAAACTGACATTTTGCACTGTAGTATGGCAGTATATAGTAGGATCAGACAACCTAGGGTTGAAGTATCCTAGGGGGTCTGCAAAATAGTAAAATAAAGGTTTGAAAAAACCTGAAAAAAACCCTCAAAGTTCAAATCACTCCCCTTTTTGTAGAACTGATATAAAAATAAACAAATAAAATTATAAACATGTTAGGGATCGCCACATCCCAAAATGTTTGATTTAATGTTGTGATATAGTAACGGTTATACCCAGTGCTGAACCCGGTAATGGAAAATAACACCCAAATGTTGCAAAAATTTAATGAAAAGAAATCAAAACGTCATACAGTCCCCAAAATGGTAGCAAAGAAAATGTTAGCTTATCCTGCAAAAACATGATACACAGCTCCATATACCAAAGTATGAAAGGGTTATTCCCGCCAGAAGATGGCAAAACGAAGAATTATTTTTTGTAGAGAAGGTTTTCATTTTTTTTTAATTGTATTAAAACAAAATTGTTGTGGATTTTTGAAGGTGAGGAGTGAAAAATGGAAATACAAAAATGGGCCATTAAGTCGTTGGGTCCCAACAGGACGTGTACGCACGGGTAGACTGCATTGTGTGTGGTGCAGGTTATGTTACCAGGGATTTTGTAATCCTTATCATAGTAAAGTATCATAATATAGAGACCTAAGTAGACTCAAAAGCTTGAAAGTGTCACCATCATTTTTAGTTGTACAATAAAAGGTATCAAGGAGGTCTAACAATTTTTATGTATCCATCATAGACTATACATAGTTCTGCCACTAGATGGGGCCGGTGCTCTTACTTAGAATAAAAAGCCACAGTATCTATTTTGCAGTCCATGAAACCCTTGTATGTTACCCTATTATTATCACTGCACTGTTTGAATCTCATGGAAAATCATCCTGCCAGAAAAATTGGAATAAGAGGTCGGTCCAGTGTTACCCTGAGCCACTTCTGCATAGATTGCATGGTATACCTGCTTTCATCACAGCTATTGGATGCGGTGCCATAACAACTATTGTGTTGAATCACATGATTCGAGTGACAATTAAATGTTACCTCTACCAATGATTGGGGGTAGAGGCAACAACTGGGAGCACCCCAGGATCTGTAAATATGGATCACTCTGTTTGTCGATTCTTAACTGCTCTTAAGCTGGTTCTCTAGTTGCTGACTAATGGAACTACTTTCCCGTACAGACATTTTGCTATAGTCCTACATTACGTATAGAGACACAGTTGGGCAGATGGAATTTGCATCACTGTAGTGGATGGATCAGTATGTATAACAATAGCCATGATGACGGATAAATGGCTGAAGCGTCTCCATGATACACAAAGTTCTCATATAATATTACTGTAATCTATCTTTTTTCCCTCTAGGTGCTGTTCTTCTGTATGATTATTACTATGAGTACAAGTGTAAGAGAATGCCTTGAACTTCAGCTCTTGGAAATGGAAATGATATTTTCAATGTTTCCCAACAAAGAGGACATCGCCATCAATGGTGTGAATTCACTTTCCATCGTAAGACGGTATATAGAAGGAACATATGAACCCCTGCCATCATCTATTGAATTTTCTGTTTTTGTTAAAACTGATGATCTAAAGGTAAGGTTCCTTCATTTGTAGAACCATGGCGATGCAGCAAGACACAGATGTGTCCTACTCCAACTGCAACCTAAGTCAATGTTCCTTTTTTAATTTCAAATTTGTATTGTTTTGGGGTTTTTAACAATTAGGGGCAGATTTATCAAGCTGTCTGAAAGTCAGAATATTTCCAGTTGCCCATGGCAACCAATCACAGCTCAGCTTTCATTTTACCAGTGCTCATGAATATTTTAAAGGGGAGCTGTGATTGGTTGCCAGGGGCAACTAGAAATATTCTGACTTTCGGACACTTGATAAATCTGCCCCTTAGTATTTGAACCACAACTAGTGGAGCATTTCTACAACAATTTCTAGGCAAATTGGGGCATATTTATCAGGCCCTGAAATAATCGCAAATGCTATTTATTTGCGATTATTTGCCCCGATCCGGCACCTTAACGCCAGTGGTGTTTCTGTCCCCGCGCCGGCGCACTCGCTGCTGCTGGCGACTTTTCATATGTGAAAAGTCGCCAGCTGCGTTTTTTTTCTACGCCCTGCCCTGCGGAAGCCTCTTGATGTATCTCGCTGCGAACATGCAGCGGTGTGTCTATCATACGTGGCGCACGAGCGCCAGCGTATGATAAATATGCCCCATTGTGTCCATTGCTGAGTGCTAGATCAGCCCTTATATAAAAAGAGTAATAGCAATGTGAAAATGTACACATCCAAGCTTTATGATGTGCCAGAGTGCACTGTATTAGTCATGAAAGCAATATTATCTTCTCTTTTCAGAAAGCAGAGCTGCACGTGTATCTTCCTCACAATTACCCTACAAAGGAACCTCAGCTGTTTGTCCGCTCCAGTGCTTTGGATAAACTTCAGCACAATGATCTCAATAAATGTCTATCAACCTATATAAGTTCTTTGGACCGTGGGGACCTGTGCATCACAAATGCTATTCAGTGGTTGACAGACAATATCTCCTCCTATGTGGAGAAATCCAAGCACTGCAATGGGAATGAAGCAGACACTGGAAAATCCCCTATCACTTTCCATCGCATGTGGATCTATAGTCACCATATATACCGACAGGAATTAAGAAAAAAGATCTTGGACTGTGCTAAGCGACTTAATTTGACAGGTTTCTGCTTGATGGGGAAGCCTGGCGTGATATGTGTAGAGGGGGATAAGGAGCACTGTGAGGAGTTCTGGCGGGACATCCGCTACCCTAACTGGAAGCACATCTCATGTAAGCACACAGAGAGCAAAGATGTATCCGATTCCATGGAGGGGCTAAGACTTTTCCAGTCCTTTGAAGAGTTGAGTTTTGAGGCACATGGAGCCTATGGACTCAGGAATGATTACCATATGGACTTGGGACAGTTCTTCGATTACCTCCGAAAGCATCAGAGCGATCACATCTTTCAGATTTTATTTGGTGTTGAAGGGAAGTCGTGATCAGTTCATAATCATTTGCTGATATTAGGAATAGTTGTGAACCACAGCACTATGACATTTCTTTAGAAGGTAATTAACTAAAAAACCCAGATAGATAAATTTTTTAGCCGTCAAATTAAAAATATATTAATAAATTGAGAGGAAACAGACCTTATTGACTTATATGTATGATTTTTTTGTTTGGTTCTCTGGTCCCTGTACACTAATAGTTGTGTCTGCACAACTGAGGGGTCTCTCCTTTCTTGATTCTAGAGGTAATACTATATACAATATTTTATAACTTATCGACATCATATAGGAGTACTTAAACTGGTTGATAATCATACAATGATTGCATAATTATGGCACACGTATCGCATATGGTAAACGAAAATATCTATGCGACGGGCCAGTTTCCCTTTTCTTCATTGAATACAGTTGCCCCCAGGGTTCATATCCTTCCATACTGCAAGGCTCAATCAACTCTTTTTGCTATTGAAGGTTGTCTCTCTATTTAGCACCATGTTACTTTGATATCCCATTACATTTTTTTTACAAAACAAAGCAAATGGCCCTTTATTTCACCCTTGTGCAGGGCTCATGGTAATCTTCCCTGTATCATTCCAATTTTAGTATATGTGCTGGGGAAGTGAGCACCAAAGGGCCCTTTGTGTGCAGTAACGTAACAATAAAGCACTGATCTCCTTATGAGATTATGCGGAAAAACACTGGAAAATTCCAGACCACTGCAGGCTACCCCTGGATTCAGAATAGGATTGAAGTACACAGATTGAAGTACACAGTGAAGCTATTTCTCAGCATCTAGGAAATGTAGGGGCCAGCAATTGACTGGTGAACGTAACAATATTGCCATATATCAGTGCAATACATATACAGACGGTCCCCTACTTAAAGGACACCAGTCATCAGGTCTGTGTCACTTGTCCTGTCACTACTACCAGTTGGAGCAGCTCACACGGATCCTATCCCAGCCTTTATCTAGTTATTTCATACATTAATCATTATAAAATCATCTTTTCTTTATTATGTAAATGAGGCTGGTCACATGGTCAGAGGTAATGATGTCACCCCTGTTACCTCTCCCCTCTCCTCCCCCTGCTCATGTATGAGTGTGATGTATAGTAAAGCATTGCTAGTGTGTGTGCTGCATCTGCTGACATGCTGCAATACACATGTGAGAGACACAGACATCAGCTACACAAGTACCTGACATGTTCTGCTATAACATGGCTGCATCCTGGAGCTGAAAAGAATCATGAGAATGGTATGGAATTGGTAAACTTGGACACTACACTACAGTTGGTCAGATTTGTCTATGAATTTAACAGGTGGCGTGTGCAACTCCACTAACTGTAACAGGTCTGTGCGCAGTCCATGTTTACATGGATGTTAAATATTCTTGTCTGAAAAGTCTCTGCTCCTCAATATTTCAAGTCTTATGTTCATTACATTGTGAATATGTTGTGAGGCAATAATGAATTCGTATGTACTGCAGCAATAATGAATGTCGATAATAAAGTAAAGTTTTCTTGGGTGAGCTGACACTGGATACAAAAGATACTCGAATATAAGCTGAGATTTTCAGCACAATTTTTGTGCTGAAAAATCCCCACTCATTTTATACTCCGATATCTGGCGTCCTCTTCTTCTTCCAGCAGCACCTCTTTGGGTTTCCGGCCAGCAGATGCACATCTATATGTCTCTTTAGCTTGTTATTGGGCGTCAGAAGCTCATGTTCTCATATTGCTCGTATCCGTCTGCCGGCATCAATGAAGCTACGCACATGCTCTCTTATTAGGCTTTACCTGCCCCTGGTAGCCTTTGGAAAAATCAATGGATGAAAGTTTAATTCGGCAGCTGCAGGGAGGGGTAATCTGCATCAGAACTACTTAAGAAGGAAGTTTCCCCGTGGTAGATGTAAGTGGTTAAAGTGGCAATATGTGATTTTGAGTTCTCAACTGTAACTTTAACCGTTGAAATCTCCGGTTATGTTTCACCTACACAATATATTATTAAAGGGGAGCTGAGTCCCCCTCCAACCTATCAGGTGAAGGCAGAAAGTATAAGGAGCTGCAGAAGACACTTTGATAAAGTACATGCACGCTCTGCCTCTGAACCCGAAAAATGGTGATGTATTCACACTGTACATATTTATGAAATATTTTGGTAAAGGTTTATACAATTTTACAGCTTTTTAAAAAATTTAATGGGGAAAGATGGCAAAATAAAGCATATTCTTTCATATTTTTTGTTATTTGTCTGCTAATTTTATAAAAAAGTTATGAATAAATTTATTCTATGAAGCTATATTCCCATATGCCATAAAAATAACAAAGTAAAAATTGTAAACGGTTCCAAAGATATTATCATTTAAAGAAGCACAGAACAGAACTGCAAAAATTGACCTGGACATTCAGGTACCATAGACTATCAGTCATAAAGGGGTTAAACACAATTCTATTAATGACATTCATATGAGAGGAATAAAATATTTAATATCTTTACATGTATCATCAGAATGGCGCCATAAGAAATAATTCAGATTACCAGGCTATATCCCCAGCTACTGCAATCATTAATGACTTGTATTTGATAAGTTGGTAATTTCAGGCTACCAGCTACCCCTCTGGACCCAGTATTTGATGAAGTATCATTGTTGGTAGAAATACTTTTATTATATAAAATAATGCCTACCAAAGAAATAAGGATTTTTACATACATGCACATGATAACAATGGGGCACATTTATCAGGGCTTGTATGCCAGCTATGACAATTCGAACCACCATAAATTGTGATTTTCCCCTTTACACCACCTCCATTTCAAGTGGAGGTGGCAAGCAATAAGTCAATTTTATGTATTGCCATGTTACGGTGCAGGCCCTAAGAAGAGGGCTCTCAACCCTACTCTCCGGTGCCAGACAGACAGAGACAGACAAAAATAAACAGACATAGCCAGTGAAAGAGACAGACACAGGGAGAGAGAGCAACAGAGAGAGACGGAGAGCAACGACTCAGAGAAAGAGAAGCAGACAAAGATAGAGAGAGATGGACAAACAGAGACAGACAGAGAAAGAGAGACAAAGACAGACAGAAATAGCAAGATAAAGAGAGACAGACAGAGATAGGGGGAGACAGAGAGAGACAGAGGCAAAGAAAGAGAGACAAAGAGAGTGAAACACAGAGATAGATAAAATATCAAGAGAAATAGATATATAGAGATAGATAAATACACTCACCGGCCACTTTATTAGGTACACCTGTCCAACTGCTCGTTAACTTGTTGATGCCAGAGGTCAGAGGAGAATGGGCAGACTGGTTCGAGCTGATAGAAAGGCAACAGTGACTCAAATCACCACCCGTTACAACCAAGGTAGGCAGAAGAGCATCTCTGAACGCACAGTACATCGAACTTTGAGGCAGATGGGCTACAGCAGCAGAAGACCACACCGGGTGCCACTCCTTTCAGCTAAGAACAGGAAACTGAGGCTACAATTTGCACAAGCTCATCAAAATTGGACAGTAGAAGATTGGAAAAACGTTGCCTGGTCTGATGAGTCTCGATTTCTGCTGCGACATTTGGATGGTAGGGTCAGAATTTGGCGTCAACAACATGAAAGCATGGATCCATCCTGCCTTGTATCAACGGTTCAGGCTGGTGGTGGTGGTGTCATGGTGTGGGGAATATTTTCTTGGCACTCTTTGGGCCCCTTGGTACCAATTGAGCATCGTTGCAACGCCACAGCCTACCTGAGTATTGTTGCTGACCATGTCCATCCCTTTATGACCACAATGTACCCAATATCTGATGGCTACTTTCAGCAGGATAATGCGCCATGTCATAAAGCTATTTTACAAAAGAGAGATAGAGTCCTGCAGGGACAACTATACCCATTCGTCACTAAAAATTAACTTTTATTTATACAAAAGAACTAAAAAGTAGATTGGCAAAACTCCATCCACTATTGTGACTTTAAAATTATCAGCAGAGATGAATTGCAGCCACTAAGACTGGGTAGGATTAAGTCAGAGCCACCAATATACTGTAGTGGGTACAGGAGGTTCCCCTATTGCAGCGTATCCCTATCCATCTACCCCTCATTCGATTGGGAGACGATACTCCCTGTAACCCTAATGGCTGACCTCAGCGTCCTAAGGGGAGGAGGGGGAGGTAGGGAAAGGGAGGATTCCTATCAAGCTAAGCTGATCCGCTATCCCTGTTACAGATACTGAATAGCGTAATGTGAAGGTGGTGGATAGACTCTTGCCTTATTCCCTATTACATAAGGCTGCTACACAGTGCTGTATTAAAATAGGATCAATATTAGCCCCCCCGACATGTTTCGCCACTCGCGGTGGCGTCCTCAGGGGTATCGGGGCTATAATAGCCCCGATACCCCTGAGGACGCCACCGCGAGTGGCGAAACATGTCGGGGGGGCTAATATTGATCCTATTTTAATACAGCACTGTGTAGCAGCCTTATGTAATAGGGAATAAGGCAAGAGTCTATCCACCACCTTCACATTACGCTATTCAGTATCTGTAGCAGGGATAGCGGATCAGCTTAGTTTGATAGGAATCCTCCCTTTCCCTACCTCCCCCTCCTCCCCTTAGGACGCTGAGGTCAGCCATTAGGGTTACAGGGAGTATCGTCTCCCAATCGAATGAGGGGTAGATGGATAGGGATACGCTGCAATAGGGGAACCTCCTGTACCCACTACAGTATATTGGTGGCTCTGACTTAATCCTACCCAGTCTTAGTGGCTGCAATTCATCTCTGCTGATAATTTTAAAGTCACAATAGTGGATGGAGTTTTGCCGATCTACTTTTTAGTTCTTTTGTATAAATAAAAGTTAATTTTTAGTGACGAATGGGTATAGTTGTCCCTGCAGGACTCTATCTCTCTTTTGTAAAATTGCATTTATTGTATACCCAGTCACAAATTGGTCACAATATATAAACTTTCTTTTTGGATGCTAATGTCATAAAGCTGGAATCATCTCAGACTGGTTTCTTGAACATGACAATGAGTTCAGTGTACTCAAATGGCCTCCACAGTCACCAGATCTCAATCCAATAGAGCATCTTTGGGATGTGGTGGAACGGGAGATTCGCATCATGGATGTGCAGCCGACAAATCTGCGGCAACTGTGTGATGCCATCATGTCAATATGGACCAAAATCTCTGAGGAATGCTTCCAGCACCTTGTTGAATCTATGCCACAAAGAATTGAGGCAGTTCTGAAGGCAAAAGGGGGTCCAACCCGTTACCAGCATGGTGTACCTAATAAAGTGGCCGGTGAGTGTTGAATGTCAAATATTTTCAGTTAAGCCATTGTATTTTGTCATAGCTAAAAGCAGTTATTCACTATCCTGGCTTACCTACTTTTTAATGGTAAAATATGCATCTAATATGTATGTATTTGTAATAACTGAACTGAAAATTGTATAAGAATGGATTGTATCTGTATGTCTTATGTTGTGATATTGAATAGGGTAGATGAAGACACGAGTTGCTCCCTCACCTTATGTCTCCATCTACCCTACCATATAGATTGTGAGCCCTCACGGCAGGGTTTTCCTCCACTTGTTCCAGATCTCTCTATTTTTTTCTTGCTTCTGTTCTCTTACTATACTGTATGTGACCCCTTTACTGAATGTACACCACCATGAAATTAATAGTTCTTTTTAATAAATACTAATCATAAGATATGGTCCAATGTCTGCTATACATATTATTATGCACCAAATGGTTAAACTAGAGAAATTCTCACTAACACAAGGGTTTAATATTTAACTACAATGCCATAAATGTACCCTGGTTTGTGTGAAGAATGTACAATGCCACGTTTCAAGCCTGGAAAGTGGCAGTGCCTCCATTAAGGCCTGGGCTATATCGTTACATGTACTTATTTCTTCTTGTTGTATCAGTGTTTCCAGTTTGGTATAATTGCTATGAGGTCATGCCAAATGTTTCCGCCTACAAACCCATCATTCAAAACCTAAGCGTTCAATCTTCTGAAGATAATCATGTATGAAATGTGACGGCTGGAAGTTTTTGGCATTTTGCTTTGGACTACAAAGCTATTTAGAAAAGCTTAAACTTCTTGGCCATACATATACTAGTACATTTACTATTTACGCCAAATGTCTTACATTTAGCAATTTAACAGTCTCAGTACCAGCTAGTAATAAATTGGCATAATGAAAATGTTAAATAGGTTTTTGGATCTGTCGGGAACATAGAAAGCCAAAAATAATGTCAATTTAGTTTATAAATGTTACATAAAGTGCATTAATCACTGTAAGGGAATATTTCACTGCAGCAGATTCTTTACATATGAAATGTTTCGTGATGGAAAATGTCATAAAGCACTGCAGAGCGTCTTACTTCAGGTGACATATTTCTAGTAAAGCAAGCAAAAACACATTGCTATAAATGATGTGCAAAACGCTAAAGAAAGACAAAAAGCAATGGACAGTCAGGTAGTTGAAGATTCATAAATGTTGCCTGATAGACTTGTATACCTTGTAAACTACTTAAAGAGGACCTGTCACCCAGATATTGGGCTCTAGGGGCTGCTTACTAAAGGGACAGAGCCTCACTGGCAGCTAATTTTACGTGATATGGGAAGGACTTGTAACCCTTTTAGCAGTAGACATTGTTAGGCAGGGTGGTCAAAATCTGATGACAGGTCCTCTTTAAAATAAATTTTTCCTCCTCTTCTCCTATTTTCCTACTTTATCAGCCAGAGTTTTCCCCATTTTGCATAAACATTATTAGTAATGTACCAATATTTTTCATAAGCTTTTACATGCTTAAAGAAGAATTTTCCCACCCTGACTAACAATGCCTGTTGATAAAGCGTTACAAGTCCTCCCCATATACCCTAAACTTAGCTGCACCTTAATTATAGTCGTTTTTCTGATGTGCAAATTAGCTTCCTGAATCATGTCTGCTGGCTGTAACTCTTCTCTAGCAGTGAACCACGCCCCATTATTATGACTGAAAGCTGTGTTTCTCTTCAAATCACTGACCTGCCTCTTTGCACTGAAGGACTGTCTGCTAATATTCAACTACAGACATATAAAGCAATATTTACTTACAGGAAATAGTGTGTAAATTTTTTTTATCTCTTGTTACATTCATAACATGTGACCATCATCACAAGTCCTTTAGCCTTCTAACAATGGCAAACTGTACACCATGTATGTGATCACACAAAATCACAGCAGCCTGCATGGTCAGATACATGCATGGACTACAGTATGCTATTGTTAAGAGGTTAAAGTACCTGAGATTATGTCACCCTTCTCACATGACATGAACTGTTAAATGGTAAGAAGGCATAAGGCTTTGGGAGGAGGGGCTGGCCGAGCAGGATAACCCCCCCCCCTTTAATGCCAGATAATATAAGATAAAAGGTGAGCTATGTGGATGTAAGAGAAACAAATTCATGTTGCAATTCATGTTAGTTGAAAAATTTAGGTGGTAAGAAAAATGTATGTTTAGCTAAAATTTCCGAACAATTTTCGATTTTTAAAAATCCAAATTTTTCGTCTTTTCCGACACATAGTCATAACACCAAAAGAACTTGATAACTAAAATTTAAATAATGTCTGCTTTATGTTGACATAGTTTTTTATGTGTCCTCTCATGTTTGTAGGCTTTAGGTGCGATTTTTTACGTTTTCATAAAAAACCCAAAATCCTGCTTTTGAAAGACCTGCTCTGCTTTCTTATGAGAAGCCTAAATAATAGTAAAACCCCATAGAATAACCCATTTTAGAAATGACATGCCTCAACATATTTAAAGCGCAAGAGTTCAATGAAGGTATCTCATGAAGGTATTCTTTAAAATATTTACACATTCTCAGTGGATACAATACCAAAACACTCCACAACGTTTGATAATCAATTTCTCCTGTGTATGCCAATACCCCATATTTAGTGGGAAACTGCAATATGGACACACACCAGGCATTGAAGGGAAGGTGCTCCAATTAGCGCAGATTTGCTTTGTCACTTTTTTAAGGCTATGCAATCTTTATTTTTTTTTGGCAATTTGGACACTTAAGGGCTTATTTTCTGTGAGATTAGATGCACTTTACAAATACTTCCTTTTAGTGGGTCTTTTGCTTATTGATTTGATTTTATTAACTCATGAATGAATGGAGGAAAATAAAATCATCAATTCTGGTTTGTGATTCTTTGCATTTTTTTGCGTCGTTTTTCGTACTTTTACCGCTTTATTTAACTGCGGATCACTACGATTATGGTGATACCTCATTATTATTTTTTTACAATTTTACTGAAAAAAACTAATATAGAAAATATCTCACTTTTAATACCTTACAAAGTAATGGGACCATCCAAAAAGTCCTATTGCAAAACATCCAGTTTTGCAAATTAAAACTGCAAAGAAAAGCATTGGTTTCTTTTATACTCGATGCTGCACTTGATATGACCAGTTATCTGTGGGTGTGAGAATTAGACAGACAGGGAGAAGGTCACCCCCCCTTGGAGGAGATGGTGGGGGTAAAGACAGAGACGCATGTAAACGTGTTGCTTAGTGCTCATCTCATCCTCTCAGAACATTCAAATTACTTTATTTAAAATGAAATCCTAGGACTGCCCCCTCGCAGCCTAAAAACATGACAGATTACATGAGTACATGTTTGCCATATAAGACCTTTACGTAAAACTGATGATAAAGCTAGAATAAGCAACTAAGAGGGAATGTTTTGCTGAGAGTCCAAGCTACAGCTGACATTCACAATTGTATTGAGTTGTACAATGTGTATTGTTAGGGAAAGGTCATTAACCTAGCACAGACCCATGGCAATAACAGTAACAATTATTACAGTTACAATTACAAATTATACAATTATAAATTAATTTACATTTACATACCATATACAGGCGGTCCCCTACGTAAGAACACCCGACTTACAGACGACTCCTAGTTAAAAACGGACCCTGGATGTTGGTAATTTACTGTACTTTAGTCCTGGGCTACAATAAATATCTATAACAGTTATCAGAGGTGTCTGTTATGAAGCTTTAGTGTTAAACCTGGTTCTTATGACAACCCAAGATTTTAAAATACAATTGTCACAAAGATTCCAAAAAAATTTTGGCTGCGGTTACAATTATAAAGTATACAGTTCCGACTTACATATAATACTCACCATTACGATGGCTTAGGCAGCTCCTCTTCATCTTCATGCCACAGGTCCGTGACAGCTCCGTGCTGACATCACTTAGTACATGAAGACAGAAGAGACGAGGCCACGAAGCTGTCGTGGACCTGCGGCATGATGATGAAGAAGAGGTGCCTGGGCTATTGGAATGGTGAGTAGTCAGTTTATATTTTTTTTTACTGGCAAGGTATACCCTACAAGGGGCTGGCAGGCAATTTATACTAAAGGGTGGGCTGCTATATACTTAAAGGGGCTGGCAAGCTATACATTAAAGTGGGCTGGCAGGCTATATACTACAGGGGGTGGCTGGCTATATACTACAGGGGCTGGCAGGCTAAGTACTACAGGGTCTGGCAGGCTATGTACTACAGGGGCTGGCAGGCTATGTACTACAGGGGCTGGCAGGCTATATACTACAGGGCCTGGCAGGCTATATACTACAGAGGGCTGGCAGGATGTATACTGTGCGGCTGTGACCAATGCATTTTCCACCCTTGGCTTATACTCGGGTCAATAGGTTTTCACAGTTTTTGGTGGGAAAAATAGGTACCTCGGTACCTCGGGTTGGCTTATACTCGGGTATATACTTATACTTCCAACCTGCCACGCAGTGTAAGTCTCCATATAAAAGTGGGCAAACTCATTAAAGGGGTGTTCCCATTTCGGCAAATTTAAGTTATTGTTTGTATGATTAAAAATTATGCAATTTTCCAATATAGTTTTTTAATTGTTTGTTTCATGTGGACAGAAATCTGACCATGGTCACACAGGTGTGCGGCTCGTTAATATCATAGAAAGTAATCAGAGCTGTCTGCTATAATGAGCTGTGCACCTGTGCACCATGGTCAGAATTCTTTCCACCTGAAACAAACAGTGAAGTTCCCAATAAAAAGCTGTGAGGAATTGATACAGAAAGTATGTTGGTAAATTGTATAACGTTTAATTATTCAAACAAATGGGAATACCCCTTTAATAACTTAATTCTCATAAGATATCATTTCTTACCTAGCGATAATTGCTGAAATAACTTTTGATTCCTGTTGGTTCTGTAGAATACCCGTAACCAGTTTGCTGTATCTATCCTCATCAAGGAAGTGTTTCTGTTGTGCAAAGAACATAGCACTTTGTGCCTTTTCCATTAGATTAGATTTATATTCACACTGAGCAACCTGGCACAGTTCCTCTGTAGCGGGTGTAGGTGAAGCAACCAATTTATCTCTGTTTAAATTCTTTCTTCCAACTAATCCTTTGAAACAAAACTGCTCTCAAATAGATTTCTTCTGGAATACAGATACAGATAAACAATCTTATACCTCCAACTGTCCTGTTTATCTAAAATAGAGATCCAGTGGAGGTTAAGACAGAATAAGGGTCCAATGGGTTGAGCCAAAGTTCTTCACTAACAAAGGAGACGTCGGAGATGGACAATCTAATCAACCTGTTTTAGAGTGTGAGAGGAAACCGGAGGACCCACGGGAAACCCACACAAACACGGATTATGCAGTCACCAAGAATGTAAATGGGACAGCCGTTCCATTTAACCATTGAGTCCCCTATTTATTTTACCATCCATGGAGAGTATGATGGAAGGATATATACTGCAGCAGGTACTATCCATATTCCCTCTGTGGTGCCATATAGGAGGCTGAACCTCCCTTCTGTACCTATTAATATATCTGGAAGCATAAAGGACATCTACCATCACATCACCTGATGGTAGATAATTATTACTTACCTCCCCATCCTGTCCCCATGGGTCTTAAGCTTTATTTCTCATATCTTTACATGGGAACATTCCGGTGAAAAAGAAGGCTATTACATATGCAAATTAGCCTGGGGTAATATAATATAATTTATTCAGGCCTTGGGGAAACTGACACTGCCCGGAGAGCGTTCTGGGCCTTTGATGTCACCTCCTTTCCATTCAAATCTCACATTGGGCCAAAAGCCGACAGCACAGGGAATGTGAAAATCTCATGCATGCACGCAGATTAAGAGCTGGATTTGAATGACGAGCCGGTCACTGATGGGTGTTTGCTCAGCCCGTGAGCCCTCTCCATACACCCGCAGCTTACGTATGACGTACTAATACGTCACATGTCAGTAAGGGGTTAAATCAGAAACAAACCTGCACTTAAATTTGTCTCCCACAACTTACATTCCAAGTTAGCTGGATAACCTACCCCCTTAACCACAAGTCATTAAACCTAAGCCCCCCCAGATTTGCTGTTATAATTCATATTAATCATGCTGCCTCTTCATGGCCGCCAATCAGGCAATATGTCCAGGTCACGTCGGAACTCACCCAAACCCTGAACCTGAACTCCAAGTTCGGGCCATTCATCTCTAGTGGATGGCTTGTTTGGGGCCTAGCCACGGATGTCATGGTAGCACAGTCCTGGTGTAGGCCACTTCCACACCAGTCAGAGCCAGGAGGGGGAAGCTAGAAGAGGGTGGATGCATGGTAATAAGGTTCCCCCTAGGGCAATTTCGATGTGTGTTGGATGGGTCACAGCTATTAGGCCCTTAATGTAAGTAGTTTTAGTAGGGACTCACATCTGGAAATGGAATTGATTGTAAAACGTACAGCTCCTGTATTTCGCAAACTCGCAAAAATGCCATGAGCAGTAACAGGCTGTGCAACTTTCCACACTGATGCCATGGTTGTCCAAATTGATTACCTGATGGGCAGATAACTTCTCTCTTGGTTGCAGGTGTAGTAACTAGACCCAATAGCATTGGTCTGCGGGCTGAGCAATTTTTTGGGAGCGGTATCAGCTCTGCTGCATTAGCATCACAGATCTGTGGTATGTGTCTCAGTATGTTATCTCTGGCAAAAGACCCAGAACTCAGGGCTGAACCTATACTAATAGGGGGTGATTTATCATAATTCTCTTAGAGCAGAACTTTTTTAGTTGCCTATGGCAACCAACCAGAGCTGAGCTTTCACTTTCCCACAGCTGTTTATAAAATGAAAGCTGAGTTCTGATTGGTTTCCATGGACAACTAGAACAGTTTTACCTCAGAAACTTTATGATAAATGTACCCATAGACTCTATGACTCGTGCGCCAGCGTATGATAGCTCAGCCGCTGCAAATTCGCAGCCCGATACATTGATGTATTGGGGCGGGAGGCTGCGAATGTGTATGAAAAGTCGCTGGCAGCAGCAAGTGCGCAGGCGCTGGGACACTGGCGCGAAGGTGGCGGATCGGTGCAAATAATCGCAAAAGGTAGCAATAAGCTAGCATTTGCGATTATTTCAGGGCCTCTGCGCCACTGGCGTAGCGCAGAGGTCCTGATAAATATCCCCCTATGTCTCAGCATCTGGAAAGTTCCAGTACACTAGCCAAGAGGACAGCCTGTACTGACACCAGGTGACTTTTAACAATAACACAATTATAATACAAAATAGTTTTGAAACAATTCACTTATATTGCACACAATATTCCCACTCAGGACAGTAGGTGGCAATTTAAAGGAAATGTACCATCAAAATGAAGCATAATAAACCAGGGACACTTACTCACAGATCCAGCTACTCTGACTACGGTAATTCTTATATTGTTTTCCATGGCCTCCTTCCTTATAAAATCAACTTTTATAATTTTCTAATAATGCCTGCAGGGCTCTGGAGGTGTTACCCCTCCTAGCTGCAGACAGGAGGAGGGGAGCTGGGAGACAGTCTAACAGACTGTAAATCCAATTGTCTGCAATGTCTGAGAGAGAATGCGGACCTACATGACCTACTTTGGAAACCCCTAAAACTACACATACATTGCAGTGAAATATTAGAAAATTTGAAAGGGGCTTTTGATGTTATATTAAAAATGGATTCATTACTTTGTATTCAGGGTATTATAAATTAAGATCTGGCGAAAAGTAAGTTCTGGCCCACAGCATATGCATTGTATATTGCAAGGTAGGTAATTGGATTTCAGATAAAAGCTCTTGTCTGAAAAATGTGATTCCTTATATTATAGTTTTTAAGATTTGATCAGGAATACTATAAACAGGAGGTGAAAAGTATACTCTTAAGAATTTCGACAATAATGGGATTAAAGAATAATGGAATTCACAAATATAATGAACGGACAGTTATATAATAGCTGATATTACCTATCAGTACTTGTAGTAATTTTGATGAGCTGCTTACAATATCATGGTATCTTATGGACAATAGTTTTGTCGGCTGTTTCTGTTATCATGTTGACGTAGTCTCACCATTGTTGCATCAACCAACCTTGGGACATATTAGGCTACGTATTCGAGTTAGGACTTTTTGTAATCCATATTGCCTGTATATTTTGGTACCTGATAACTGCTTGTATACTTATTTCATACCATGTAAAGTATATTTATATACGTAGAGTAATTTTTTATTTTTTCTAATGGAAAAAAAAAAAACAGGCTGTAAATCTGCAGCACTGAGAGGTTCTTGTAACACCTGCTGGAAGCCCTTCAGGCTCATTAATATAATTGTTAAAGTTGATTTTAGAAGGAAGGAGGCCATGGATAAACAATATAAGAAGCTTACAAAGTCACAGTGCCTGGATCAAAGAGTAAGTGTCCCTGGTTTATCCTGCTTGATTTTCATGGTAGATTTCCTTTTAACAGCATAAAGTTAATAATGGCCCATATTCTGGGTCATTACAATGGAAAACAACACAAGAGTTTGATATTAGGGGAAAAGTACTGTATTATACTCATGTATGCTGACTGTGCTGGAGTGTCTTTGTTCACTGACTGGGCTGCACTGCAAGAAGTGAGAGTGAATAGAAGGAGCTCACTACACACAGCCTACTGTGCAAAACTATGGTGAGTGAGGACTCAGCATGGAAACAAACATTAAAGGAAATAATCAATGTGTGCTAGGATCATAGATACAGGTAAAATTTGTATCCTAGAAATGGTTTTACTGTGTACAAGCGGATGTAGATGAATTCCAAACTTTTTTTTAGGAGTAATTTAGAAAATCCCTTTAATGGGTATTCCCACAAAGACAAGTTTCTTATATGTACTTAGGATAACAAAATAACACATTCTCTAATTCACTGTTATTAACAAAAATACAGCATTTCACAGATATAAGTCTGAACTGTCTCTATCAGTCCTGGTGTACACATTTTCAGTTGCCTCTAGACACGACCCTGTAACTTCTCATTAAGGGTCGGGCCGCCATCTTGGATTTGTATTTGCAGCGTGCAGATGAGATTTCTGTCTATCTCTGTTGAATGTCTGTAGCCATGCCCCCTCAGAGCTCAGAGACACTCACTGATAACATCCTGCCAGGACATTGTGAGGAGAGAGAGCTGCAAACTACAAACTACAAGGAGATAAGTGATCCAGGGGAAGGGGGAAGCAGGCACATATCTGTGAGATGTAGCAGAGCTCACAGTGTAACAGTGTAAAAGTCTTTCAGACCGTCTCTCAGCCTCTGTCTGTCAGCCGATGTATAATCTCATCATCTCTGATCTGTCTCATCTCTCTCTATGTGTCAGTGTGTTGTCAACCCACAGAACTAGATAGGTAATACAGTAATGTGTCTGCTCAGAGAGGCCCTGCCTACACCCTGGAATCTTACACTGACCAGCCTATAGAGTGATAGGAGCTAAAACAGCAATAAAACTGAGTAAAACTGTAAGGGTTAAAATGATCTTTATTGAGTTAACATCACTAGGGCATTCAGATGTGAGAATTTTCTTTAATGGTGTCTTATTTTAGAAATATTCACAAACATGCTATTAGAAATAAAATATTGAGGATCTGATAAAGATTAGTATGACAGTCACAGGTATTTGCTGGGAGAAAATAAAATATAAAACTTTGGTTTTTCTATTGTGTAAAACATCTGTGTCGGTGTTATCCTCTGTCTGTGGAGTGTGGCTGGAGTGAGTAGATGCTGATTATGTCTTTGTGTCTTACTGGAACATTGATAGTGGAAACACAGGTTTAGGCTTGCTGGCTGGGTTGATTGGGTTTAGGCCCAGCAGTCTTCCAAAGCTATGCTCATCGATAGTTAACCCGCTGTTCTCTCTAAACTCATATAACTCCCTAACTGTTCTGTTTGGTCTGGATGTCAGAGCTCTGCATGCTATAGTTGTTTCTAGGGTCAGACAGTAGGTGTTCTCCTTAAGGAGACATTGCCAATTAAGGCCACCTTAAAGGCGTGTGGAGACTTAAAGCCATAGATGCTCCACTAGGGAATTCTGGGAAGAATGCAAATAAGTTTTCCAAGGTGTTAAATGGAACACAATACCTTCTTTTGCTACCTTGAAAGGCAAGCTCCATATCATTGTGTTATTCTGATTTCTGTCTCTTGGTATCGTGACTTTCAGCTCATGTTTGGAGCCAAGTGGACTATGCAGTCTTGTACTGTCTTTGTATTTTGACGCAGGGAGCAAACATTTCCTAGTTGTCCCTGACTGCTAGGGTCTGCGAGGCAATCAGGTAGGGAAAGCAGGGTAGTGGGCTAAGCAATAGAGCCAACTGCCTTTTTCTACCTTTCTTGTTTATCCCAGAGTGTGTATCTAATTGGAATCTAAATGGGTGGGCCACATAATCTAAAATTTATTTATCACGCAAATGTTTAGAATTTTGAGCACACCCTGTATTCACAAAGTATTAAATGTGTTTACAGAATGAGCATTTTATAAGGGTGTAGCATGAAGACAAAACTGGCCTGTTAAACAGATGTGTACTGTATTGTCATTGATTTGAAGAGCAACGAGAGCCAAGGTTATTAAGGGAATGGGCGGCCTAGAATACAATGACTGATTACTTAATTACTAAATTTAGTTTGGAAAAAAAGACAGCTATGATGAGACCTCTTAACACTGTACAAATATCTGAGTTGGCAGTACTGAGATCTTTTTAATGATATTTTTATACCTAGGCCTGTGGCTAAGACAAGGGGGGCATCCTCTACACCTAGAGGAGAGGCAAACCATCGCCATAGATGTAATAGCTGATAATTTGACCATGTTCAAGAGAGACCTGGATACCTTTGTATATCATAGTTTATGGAGACTAGACATTTTATTCTATTATTCTGAGTTATTTTGCTATACAGGGGTTCAGGAGGTAATTTATTCCTACTTTGTGCCAATTAGCATTGCAGAGTTTTTTGCCTTCCTCTGGATCAACAATGTATAACTTATAGGTTGGACTTGAACCAACTTCTTATTTTCAACCTCTTTTGTGAAATACAATGAAGGTAAAGCCTGGAAAATATGTGTAACTATTTATCTGCTGTATTACTGGTTCTAAATTTCAATCAGCATTGGGAATACATTTTAAGGCATCCACCAAGCTAGCTAGATGCTCAGCGTTTGTCTTGGCTATGTTATTAGTGCCTGAATCTGAACTTACACTATGCAGTATGCTTGGTTCTCAGACCATATCTATGCAAAAAATAATCACTTGAATAAAAGATCCTCCAGCTCTCTGCGCTATCTTGGGATAGAGAAGCAGTCTACACAACAGGATTCAGTGCTACACAAATGTAATGTAAAACTAATCTACAATGCTTCTGCTCCTCCAGATTGCAATAAGTGTGCCTGTCATGGTGATTAACCTGCATCCCCCTGCCCCCATCACTAATAGGCTGTGCTTTGTGTGCAATCACACAGTACACTGCTTGAGCGCCTTCTAGTAGCAAGTATTTAAATTGATTCTACAACAATTCACATGAATAAAACCTGCTTGAGAAACTTTATCTAGCTATCTATACATAATCTACTTTATATTTATGCATCTATAAATCTATCTATCATCTATAAATCTATATCATCTTTCATATTTATCTTTTATCATCAATCTACCTATCATCTCTCTATCTCCTATAAAATTCTTCTACAAACCCATATAACTTTGTCTAAAACCGAACCTTTATATGGGAGTAATAGAGATGGCCAAGAACAGCATTTGGGTATTTTGTATCAGTGGCATAGACTTTGGATAGAGAAGGCTGGTCTGGCCATAAGCAGCTGGGTCTGCAAGTAATACATGTTCAGTTCTCCTGCATCGGCATCATAGGACCACAGGCTATGGTCTATGTAATATGTAAATGTGCTGGCTTCTCCCAAGTTAGAGAGGTTCTTTATAAATACTGTCCATTCTGGCTATTACACAAAGGTCCTTCTACTTGTATAAACTCAAAAATCCATACTTTCCTCTGAATTCCCTTTTAATTAAATTCCACCAAAACATTAAAGGGTAATTCCCACTAATGTATATGGAATCTTTTATTCTGGTTACCACCATTTACTTTGATGTACTGATATAGTATTACTTTAATATACAATTACCTGAGAGATGGAGCATGCCAAATAAAAATTTGCTAAAAAAGGTGTTAGGGAATGGAAATGGTTCAGTAGATGCATTATTTCTGTCTTGTATCTATATCACATATATTGTAGCCCTCAGGGGTAGAGTCCTCCTTCCACTTGTTCCAGTTTAGTCTAGTTTTATGTGGTTTGTATTTATTTGTGCTTTCCTTTTTGAATGTACAGAAACATGGAATTCATGGTGCTTTATTTAATATATAAATGTAGATTTATAGTACACACAATAAAGAGATCAGAATAGCTTCCAGTACTAATTAGCATATTTATTTCAGGTGTGATTATAGAAAATTGATAGTTTCAGTTCAAAGTCAATACATGAAAAAATCCCTAATGCTTCATGGAGTAAAATCAATCTTAATGCACATTGTTTTCTGTTATTGTGCCTAGAGAGTGACAGTCTGAACTTTAATTGCTTCTTCAGGCCAGGAGTAGGAATCTACTACAAACTGGTCATAGTCTGTGCTGTACATCTGGGAACGCACAAATGCTTCTTTATCCTTGGGCTCCGGGAAGACAGATGCTGTATTATCCTTGTAGGCATTCTCTACAATCTGTAAATACATAGGATTATAAACTTTTGAAATATAATGAATCATAGTGTAAATGGTCTATGACTCCTGGCATGGATTAATCAATCAAATGGTGTTAGATCAAACATCCAGCAGTGTAACATATCGGTATCGGCTAGATTTATCAGAAGGTTTATTTGAAAATGTTCCATTTTTGTTCTGCATATGTGTTGGAGTTTATTTACACATACCTAAGATAGATAAAAATGAACTGCAAAGTCAAAGCAACCTTTATAATATTTTAAACAGGTTTTCCAGCTAATGAATGGCTAACAGAGGTCTGCTAGGAGCTAACAACCGATAAAACTTCACATACAGCTACCACAATGCTCAGTCCCATGCACCGTTCCTCAGCAGCAGGAAAGGAGTAAATACTGTAGGGGGAGGGTTGTTTCTGGAAGGACTGTTTTTACCACACTATATATTGCCTGTGTTGGGGCACAGTGAGTATAGGCTTATTTATCATGTGGTCGTGCACTGCCTTATGATAGTCCCACTGCTGCTCTAACATAGCTGGGCTCTGCCTATCATAGAAATAAACACAGCCCATTGGGTCATAGTGTATATATAGTGTCTTATTTACTAAGGGTCCGCAGATTGCATTTCCGTCGGACTTTCCGACGTTTTTGGGGATTGCACGGCTTGGACAGGTACTTACAAGGGGATTGTGTTGCTTGTGATTGGATTTTGGCATCTGCTTTCATGCGACAGAAATCAGGGGCGGGCCGTCGGAGGTCCGACGGATTCGGACTGAGCATGGAATTTAACTTTAAAACTGTGTCGCAAGACATGCACTTACATACACCGTGAAGAAGATAAACTCTGGTGGACCTGAGTGGGGAAGTGACACATGCAGGATATCGGGCACACAATCTTAGTGATTCGTGCTAGAGTCCATTATCGTCAGAACAATGTACTTTGGGTGAACTCCACAGACAGGTAAGTAAATGTGCCCCAGTGATTGTATATATGGAGGCACATTTACTTACCCTTCCGATGTGCTGTGCATTGTCCGACGATAATGCCCGAGATTTACTAAGATCGTGCGCCCCAATATCCTCAATGTGTCGTTTCCCGGCTCAGGTCCGACAGAGTTCACCTTCTTTTAAGTGGTGCATTTAAGTGCATTGTATTGCAACACAATTTGAAAGTTAAATTCTGCGCTCAGTCCGAATCGGTCGAATCGTCTGATGGCTAGCCAGAAACTTGTCATGCGTTCCAGAACATGTTTATGTATTTTTTATCTAATCACTTGTATTCAGGATTTTAATTTATCATCTGTGTTCATGTATGCTATCATCTGTGAATCAGAGGAACATGAGACATATAGCATGCGTTTTGCATGCCGGTTTAAACACATTTCTTTGTCATGTGACTCCTATCTGATTTCACAGGTGTAGAGCACAAGGTTTAAATAGGTGAGGTGTGTCTCTGTTCTCACTAGACCATGATTAAGTCAGCATGACGAAACGCGTAGGTCTGATGTGTGCCATTCCTATATTGCTGTAATATGGATTTTAAAGCTTGAAAATAAGAAGTATTGATTTTATCTGCATCCCCCGTATGAAGTGCTGGATTTGTTTCTCGATAAATTTTGCACAAGTGCAAAACCATTAGCCAACAAGGGTTGTCTTTCGTTGTATTGTAGTTTATGATGATAATGAGATTACTGGTAAGAAAAAATCTCCAGAAACAAAGTGGAGGAATGAATTCAATTTGTTAAGAAATCCAGATTTCAGGATATTTTTGTAATTTAGGAACAAACTAAATATTCGAAAAAATCTGAAGTGTAAATAAATATGTGTGTAAAATAAAAGTCATGACTCAATTTTCCAACAATAAATTTCCTTTCAATACAATATCATGCATTAGTACATATTAAAGCTTACCTTCACAGCTATCTTTACAGAGACCTCTTGTATGGTCTGTAGAGGTGGGTAGAGGCGTCCCTCTTCCAAATGAGAATCAGAAACCTGTTCAGCTATGACCTTTGTAAGAAAGGATTGAAGATAAATTCTATAATCAACATTAATACAGATGTAAGCTTTGTCTATAGAATGACTTATATTGTTTTTACTAATATCAGATATAAGTGGGGGGGAAACAAGCATTTGACACATTAATGATTTTCCCACCTACAAAGAATGTGGTGATCTGTAACTTTTATAGTAGTATTATTCACCTGTGTGAGTATAGTAATATTTCACCTGTGTGACAAAGAGTTCTAAAAAATCCAGAAAATCACATTGTAGGATTTTTAATAATTAATTTTCATTTGACTGCATGAAAATCATTACATACAATAGCAAAACAGAACTTAATATTTGCTACAGAAACCTTTGTTAGTCAGACATTTCCTGAAGTTCTTCCAAGTTTGCATGCATTGCAGCAGGGATTTTGGACCATGACCCATCTTCAATACTTTTATTAATGTAAGTAGGTTGTTAGCCAAAATCTCTCATGTTCTTGGGGGTTCAACAGCATACATAATTTAGTCAGCTCAGTCACACTTACATGTGACGCTCGAAAACAGGTGCACTTAATACAGGTAATGAGTGCGGGGTAGGAGGAGCTTCTTAAAGAAAATGTGTGTGTGTAAGTGTGTGTAAGCTTCGTTTGATACAAAGATATAAAGAAAAGCAATTGATTTAATATGTCCATGTGTTGAGTGTTCATTTTTATGTATGGAGTTACATTCAGGGTGTGGAGACCCGAAGTAATGCGGAGCAGGGCTGCCAAGTTTACTGTTTATTGTTATGCTGAGACACTGAACATCTTACTTAGGAGGAATGTACCTTTTCTCCTACACCTGCTATAAGGTCTGCCAGTTGTTTTTATTCTCAAGGGATATTCTAATCTGGACATTGACATTTAATTGTATTTGTCTTCAATTGGATGTTGTAAAAAATTTTTTTTTACCTTTGTGAAAATATTATCCCATAAATGAAGCGATGTTGTGAAACGAGATTGTTGTTCTTGGATACAACCACCGCTTCAGGAGTTATTGCACAAAGAAACAAATAGTTACTGCATGTCCCACAGCCGTCCTGTGGTAATGAATGCTGAATCCAGGTTATCACACAGGGGTCAATAGTCCGTGTGGTGGTATTCAAGAACAGAGATCTTGTTTCTAAGCGACAACATGGCTACATTTATGGGAAATTATCTTCACAATGGTAAATTTTATTTAATAACATTGAGTTGAAGAAATGTGTACAGATGGCATATGCATTAAATTAAAGGTGAATGCCCTGATGAGAATACCCTTTTAATGTGAATTTAAAAAACTCTGAACTTTGATCTTAGGTCAGATGTAAGGTTTAAAAATAAGAGCTTTTATTTTTTTTAATTATCTTTAGCTGTGTTGTGAATACACTTACAATATATTTTATAAGGGTTGGACTGGCCCTCCGGTGGGCCCCAAAACCTGCTGACCTTGCCCCTGATCATAGCTGGCCCCACCCTGAATCACAGCTGACTCCACCCCCTGCTTGATCATTTTGGGACTTAAAAGCTATCTTTGTCCTCTTCTAGACACAGAAAGAGTTGAAATCAATGATGATGTTCAGAGCTGTGAGCTCTCTACATCATCATTGTCTCTCTGCTGCTGCTCGTAGCAGGGGTGATATAATGATGCCATCGCCTGCCAGCCTGTTGTAGACAGCAGCAGAGAAGAAGAGGAGCTGCTGGGGAACATGGAAAGCATGGCAATATTAATATTATGGTCCACATTTATTAAAGTGTTTGTGCCAGTTTTCTGTCTGACTTTGCACTGAAAAGAATGTGCAGATTACTTGTACATGTATATATGAAGTGTCTGCGGCAGTTTTGTGTCACTGCTGCAATATGTCCGACAAGACAGAAAAAACGTGCATCTAAAGGGGTGTGTTACTGCTTAGTTCAACTGACTTTCACCACAATTCTGAAGCATCAACAAAGTGCACCAAAAAAAAGGTGCACACTTCCAGAACAGTGCAGGGTGCACTAAAATAATGAAGAAAGTTTTGATTAATCTGGTGCACTCTGCACAGACCACAGGCAAACTGCTAATACTACAGACTGCACTATAAATGAATAGACTAATATTGGTGTGAACTGGGCTACATGGAAAACAATGATCAAGCTTGCTACTAATTTCAGAAACTGCACCTAAATTATTATTTTCTTCAAATATCAACTCAAGAAGGTATTTTATTCTTCTCACGATATGCATCATAATCTAAAATTCGGTTTTCTGCGGTAACCAGTAAGACGGTGCGCCCAATCATGCTTTGCCACCTCTTCAGCCGCTTGTTATTAAAGTAACAGTCCATTTATTGTCTACAAGAAAGCCTGCCATTCAGGTGTTCATTTTCTAAAGCCAAATAAAAGAGAGCTTACGTATGATTTGCACTGATAAATGTAAGGTATTTCAAGCTGTAATACCTACTAATTGAAGACAATTTTACTGCGATGACAAGCAATGTTCCCTGATTTTATGAGCTTTATCAAGCAGAACAAAAAAATGTCAAGGGTTTTACAAACTAATGAAATATTTGGCAAAACTATCTAGATGCCCAACCAGCTACTTAGATAATCCCATTAAAAATGTATTCTGGAGAAAACTATGCTGTAGGGAGGCCAAGATGTGCACGTGCGGCCTATCATTCCCTGGAAGCACAAAGCACTAAGAAAAGTAACATACTGAAATGTGCAGAGTTCAAAGACACCATGAAATTTGGAGTGGAAACCTAGATGAACAGACAGATTCCTTACATAATTAAAAGTGGATAAATAAGAACACCAAAGACTGTTTAATTATACAATACCTTATACTCCTCTCACTGTTTTTGCTGGCAGCTTGTAGGATTGTTAATCCATATAGATTATATGTCTGGTCTGTGCACCATATTTGGTAAGATCTTTACTTTTTTCAGGGCATAAGCTGGTGCAGCTATAATTTATCCATCCATCCTACTCTGGTATTATTAAAAACTTGATCCACTCTCTGGGAGCCATGTATTGTACTTGTGCACCGGCATATGATAAAGTCCCCCCCTCTGACACCGCCAGATACATCAGGAGGCTCCTGCGATGGCCCATTCCTCCGCTGACGGCCCATTCCTCTGCCATCCGCACTCCACTTAATGCCACTCCATGCCCACTTGTCATGGAGGTGGTGTGGCCGCCATCAGGGCGGGGCTTAGTGTGTTAATGTGTTCAGGGCGCTCCGAGGAGGAGAAGGGGCGCCAAGTCAGAGAAAACCATCCCCCTTTCTCAGGTGCAGGGAATAACCAGATTATCATTCTGTGGGGGGCCCACAAAATTTGCAAGTTAGGGGCCCCAAACTTCCTTGTGGTGGTCCTACGTGAAGGGGGAAGTAATTGCAATTACTGTAGGTATGCAAGTAATTGGGTTTGTATCAGGATTTGTACGCAAAACAACTAGAATAAAAGTCCTGCTAAATGTCCTCATTGGAGTCCTGAATAATGACACCAACTGACCTTCAAACATTTACACAGTCCAACGTTCCCAAATAAAGGCACTAGTGCTGAATGCAGGTCTTTTCAATGTACTATAAACCAAGCATGCTCATCTGCATCCTTGTCTGGTGATAAACAAATTCAGGCTGAATACTCTTTCTGTCTGGCTAATGCCTGCCATTTAGAAGACTATTTCCCTCAATTCTTATACATGCACATAAACAAACAAAATGAAGGTTTTCTTCCAAAAACAGCAGTACACCTATTCATAGCATTACACCTATTTACAGCAGTACACCTATTCACAGCAGTACACCTATTCATAGCATTACACCTATTTACAGCAGTACACCTATTCATAGCATTACACCTATTTACAGCAGTACACCTATTCACAGCAGTACACCTATTCATAGCATTACACCTATTTACAGCAGTACACCTATTCATAGCATTACACCTATTCATAGCATTACACCTATTTACAGCAGTACACCTATTCATAGCATTACACCTATTTACAGCAGTACACCTATTCACAGCAGTACACCTATTCATAGCATTACACCTATTTACAGCAGTACACCTATTCACAGAAGTACACCTATTCATAGCATTACACCTATTTACAGCAGTACACCCATTCACAGCAGTACCCCTATTCATAGCATTACACCTATTCACAGCAGGACACCTGGCTTTGTTTGGTGTCTGGTTGAGCAAAAAATGTATGCTCTCATCGCTGGTTCTAATTCATTGTAGAGCAGTGTAAACGCATGCACAGACTGTTTACAGTCAGACCTGGAAGGGGTCTGACTGTCGGGAAGATTGGTCAGCCCCGGGCCACTTGGCAGACCCTTACACGCCATGGTCATGCTTGACCCCGGCGTGTATGGGGTTAACACTCGCTATCGTAGCCAGCTCCGATCGCGAGTGCGGTGTCAGTTATAACATGCAGCTGATTGCCGCTGCTTCTGGTGCCAGCTCTGTTCTTGAGCCAGTGCCAGAAGCGGTACGCTATAGAACATCCCTGTGTGGGAAGTACCTTCCCACAGAGACTTACTGTAACAACCTAGTGCGCATAGGGGTTAAAAATGAATATCTTATTTATTTTTCCATGTACAGTGCTGTGTGTGGGATGGTTTCTTGTGTAACAAATTGTGCTTCATGGGAGACAGGAGAGAGAGACAGGCAGGGAGAGTGACTAGTACCTAATACTATCCAATCCTATTTTTGTAGCTGAAAAAGGTGTTGGCACTTACTAAAAGGGCCCCAGTATACTTAACTTCATCTAAATACAGTGAGCGCTAACAAAAAGGGAAAAGGGAGTGGATAGAGATTTGCTAACAATATGAAATGGAAAAAATTCACAACTTCAAACTACAACCCCTTAATGTATTCCATGACAGAGATCAAATGTCTCTGATTCACTCTTTTAATTTTACTTTGATGTGATAGAATTTTAGCACCTAATGAATTTATGCTGTAACTGTGGATTGGCTGAATGCATGTATGAACACAAATGGTTATTTTGCTTGGTGTTTCTGCTATTTTCATTACAGTGTGCATCATATATTCTTGCAGGAGACTTTATATCTACAACTGGAATGGGAATTGCTTGACGCTTAAGAGCAAAGCATAACACACAACGTCTATTAAGGGGAACTCATGTTACCTACTTGGTAAAAAAAAAGAATTGATGACTTAAAATGTTGTGTGCTGCCAGCAACATCTCCAGCCACAGCCTGAGTGTTACTTACCTCAGCAGTAGTCAGGAAGACGTCATCACTAATGTGCCTCACACCGCAAGCAACAACTCCAAGTGCAACACCTGGGAACACATAGGAGTTGTTACCCTGCCCAGGGTACAATGTTTGCCCATTTGAGAGAGTGACAGGATCAAAGGGACTTCCACTTGCAAAAATACCACGACCCTGTAGTAAAGATAGATTTATGAAAAGTGAAGATGTATATATATCATCAACATTTCTACTCCCATGTCATGCAAGGGTCAAGAGAAATCATGATCATAATGTACAGTCCATAAAGTTTTATTATCTAGGGTTTTGTGGCATTACAAAATTGATGGACAAAGTAAAGGACAAAGTAAAGTAAAGGCTATTTGGAACTGTAGGAAGAGGGAGAATTTGTAGGCAGGGCCAAATTATCTTTGGAGGAACTGCTGCTGGCCCCATGATTCCCTGTGTACACTGGGGCACTGGAAAGAAGCTACAATAATGCAAATATTCCCTCCTTCTTTCTACTGTGTTGGTGTCCTAAGGAGGCCAGTATGATTGAACTTTGTTGAAGAACAGGGATCAATAAGTTACTGCTTTAATTTTTGGTTGGCACCTTGCGATAAATGAGGGGGTTTGGGGTTGCAGTTTGAGCACTCCGTCGCTAAAAGGTTCTCCATCGCTGCCCTATAAGCATCTCTTAACAACTCCCCCCCTCAGCTTTTGGAATGTTATTGCATACTTTATCTTTGATAAAATACTTTACAAAATGTCTTTCTAATAAAAATTAGGTGAATGTTTAGTTATACTTTGGATATTCTAAAAATGCAATGTAGAAGAACATCAAAGGAAACATTTAATTGTTCCCTGCATTAGTTTTCACAAACCAATGAAACAAGATGATGTCCACTCCAAAACATACTAGTAGGTTGATTAGATTGTGAGCCCCATGGGGAGCGGGACCAATCTTTGTGCTATATAAATAAAGACTTATTATAATTACAATGGTACCTCAGTCAGGGTGTAGCATTGTTCTGCAGTACACTCCGCTTTACTTGTGGGATTGCTGAGAGCAAATATTATGGGTCGCTTATTGAATGCTGCCATATCTTTTATAATCTGCTCAGTGAAAGCTCCACCAATTGCTGCAACACCTAGAGAAAAAGGTTGTATGTGATAAGGAGACACGGAGAACTCAGAATACAAACCATGGATTCATACTTAGGTGTTTACCTATCAGAGCAGTTGGTTTTAGATCTTTAACCACATCCCCCAAATTCTTCATTTCAGCATGTGTTTGGGCAAAGCGCTCCTTTTCATGTGTCAGTGAAGATCTTCCCTGTTACAAGGCAGGCATAAAGAAAGGGAATTGTAAGCACTGATAACATATATGAACATACAGTAATATTACCTTACTTGTCTTTCTAGAGCATGGTTGTGAAATTCTGGCCACCAGGCAAAATCCCACAGTGTTATTATATTTGGACCGCAAGTAATTCCAAATGTCTGCTAGCACTACTGCTGCACCTACTAATACTACAAATACTACAGTGCTCTACTGGTCCATTGGCACATCAGTCGAGACCCAAAAGCGACCCCTTTTTTGAGGATATTCATGCTCCCAATCACATGGCCAAACAGTAGGTGGAAATCAGGTAGAAAAGTGAAAATAAAATATCTGTTCACAATTATAAAAGAAAGACACGTTTGTTGACACTAGGAAACAAAGTACTAATACATTTACAAGAACCTGAATCAGCCTGGCTCTTTAACCGCTCGCATTGCAGCCTTTTTTTGGTACATTTTTCGCTCCCCACCTCCAAAAATCTATAACTTTTTCATTTATCCATGATACAGAGCTGTGTGTGAGGGCTTATTTTCTATGTAACAAATTTTACTTCTCAGTGACATTATTTATTAGTCCAAGCTGTGAAGTGTGCAGCTGGAAAAAAATTACACTATACCCGATGCAATGCCAATTTCTGCACTGAAATGGTGGTTCGTAGTGTGTGCCACATTTATTGTATTTATAGGTACACACAGATTCCACACATAGTGCAGTTTGCACTGTTTTTGATAAATGTGGGCCAGTGTGTAAGAAAGGAATATTTTTAATTTCACCATCTTCAGACACTAATAACTTTTTCAGACTTCAGTGTATAGAGCTGTGGAGCCGTCATTTTTTGCAAGATAAGCTGGCGTTTTCCTTGCTACCATTTTGAGGATTGTGCAACCTTTAGATCACTTTTTATTACATTTTTTATGTCATATAAAATGGCATAAAAGTGGACATTAGGCCTCTTTTTTCCGTTATGAACTTCACCGCCGGGATGAACTGTTTTTATATTTTGATACATCG
The DNA here is from genome assembly GCF_040894005.1 of Engystomops pustulosus. Classification (NCBI taxonomy): domain Eukaryota; kingdom Metazoa; phylum Chordata; class Amphibia; order Anura; family Leptodactylidae; genus Engystomops; species Engystomops pustulosus. The sequence goes on along the minus strand of NC_092413.1, from coordinate 126,212,148 downwards.
GCATTTGGAGATGCACCGATACCTAACATGCTTATGATTTTTACAGTTTATTTATTTTTATATATCAGTTCTAGCGAGAGAGGTGGAGTTGAAGTTTTAGGGGTTTTTTTAAAACTTTTTTGAAATATTTTAAATTTTTTTAGTCCCTCTAGATTACTTTAGCCCTAAACAGTTTGATTGTTCCTACCATATACTGCAATAGTACTGTATTGCACTATATGCACTATATGCATTGTATTTTACACGATTCTCTGCCATGTTGTAACGAATATGCAGAAACCATACAGTCAAAAACTCACAAAAACCCAAGACTGTCATGGCAACTCATTGCCGCTGCACGATGATGTCACAGGGAGAGAGGATCAAAACAAAGATGGCAGATCACAAAACACATTAAGGTATGGTTAAATAGCTCTTCAGGACTGCTATCTAACACCATCTGCAGTGTTACATTGGAAAAACTGATGATGCATTCCTGTTAATTTGTTAACATATAAAAGGTTCATTGTCATATCCAATGAGAAGAAAAAAATCTTCCTCAATTGTACACCTCTTTTCAATATCAAGGTCTGTGACTTTGTCCATGTTTTTAGTTTTGGCCCATTGTGATTTTTGAGTTTGACACTCTTGTTCCAAAAAAATACAATAATTGTGAGATTAGAGTCATGCTTCCCCAGTTTATTCTTCCTCCTTAGAAAGTAAATGTGAAAAGTCATGTGGCTGACTTCACCTTAATTTTATTCAATCTGAGTAATTGTGGTCACATAAAAATGCAATTTCTTGGATCTTCTTGTCAAATATGCCATAATACGTATGAATATTACTTCTCTAACAGTAAGAGTGGAGACGGAGCCCCATTCAGAAGTCTGCTATGGGGCCCTGCCTCTCCTCATCATGCCTTTGGTAGCACAATGCAATACACACATGACACTCAACATACTGAGAGCTACCTTCTAATAGTAAATTGTGCTGTAAAAGTTCCAGTAGATGGTGCTATGTCCTGAAAACAAATGAATGCATTGCTTTTAAGCTATACATTAAAGCTGTGCTAAATATTTGCTATTTTAAACTAAATTCTGCATATTTATTTTATAATTCAAGATTTTCACCATTTTATTTTATCATCTGGTCAGAGACACAAAAATCATATGTATACAGTTTATCAGAGGTTTTCTAGGTACCTTACAACTATGAACATGAGCTTAGGAAAAGATTAAAAACAGTAGGAAAATGTTGAAAGAGTTTACAATTAAACCTTGCATAGATATTTTCAAAATGTACAACTCTTCATATATAAGACATTTGAAATTAAAGGGAAAGCGAGAATCAGTGTACCAGCCTTCATGGCCATGTTCCTCATATACAGAGAGGTTAATTCATGTAAAGATACCCCCCTAGGGTTCTAGTACCATGGTCAGGGTCTGATCAAGTACCAAGGTCAACAACTGCATTGCAGTATATTACAGTCTGCCTCAGATTGCTTTAAGGAAATCAACCAGTTAAAAAAAAAAATCGAAATACTCACACCCGCTCTTCATCTAGATCCTGACACTGTCTTTCGCTAAGTTTGACATGCCAGGATCACCAAGAAATAAAAGTCCAAACAAAGTGAAACCAGCTCACCGCTTCATATACAGCTACTCCCTCGGTGCTCGGAAAATACTTCCAGCAAGTTGCAAACAACAAAAGTACTCCAGCACCTCTACAGGATGTAGGTAAAAAAAATCTTCCTTTATTCAATATAATTAAAATTCATCACGGAGCTTACATGTATACACCCGGACACAGCAAAAAACCTATGTGTTCCGTCAAATTAGGACTTAACCATGAGTAAGTCCAAATTGGACGAAACATGTAGGTTTTTTGCTGTATCAGGGTGCATACATGTAAGCTCTATGATGGATTTTGATTATATGGACTAAAGGTTGAAGTGCTGGAGTACTTTTGTCGTTTGCAACCTAGAAATGAAAGTTATAATACGCTCCCGCACTTGGTAACGTCAAGCGAGAGACATAAATTCACGTGACATAACCTCCCTCTCCCAGTATGGGCATGCATAATAAGCAGCCCGGAGCATCAAGCTAGATGATCCCGACATGTCAAGCTTAACGAAAGCCAGCTACCAGGATCAAGATGGGGTGAGTATTTCTAGGATTTTTATTAACTGGTTGATTTTCTTTAAACACATCTATGGGAGCCTCTAACAGGCTCAAAACTGATCAGACCAGGCCCCTTTGCCCCCTTAAGAAAATGCACATAATAATATACACATGTAAGTTATAGTCACACACATTCGTATACTCATAAATACACACATTTATATACTTATATACATACAGAATATACTCACCACATACACACATACAGCATAAAAATACATACAGTATATACCCACTAGGTGTAATACACAGCATATACACATTTACAAACAGTACCATAAACACCCATGCAGTATTTAAAAAGACATACAACATAAAAACATCACATATGCACACACATAGAGCATGTACACATCTCCATATACAGACATATAGGATATACAGACATACACATCCATTCCCTGGATCTGGCTGCTCCAAATGTGCTGATCGGCATTTAAAGATGGTGGCACCCACGAGCACTGCTGTTAGTGGCAAGTGTCAATACTACTGACACCTGCCATGTAAAGAGAGGCCTCAGTCTGTGATCACTCTCCATACAACACTTCACGACTGGCCTGTGTATACTTACGGTGGCAGTTTTCCCGCAGTTCTATCAGACTAAGACCAGTTGCATGTGAACGTGCTTAGTCCATGGAAATGGGACTGCGTACAGGTCAGATCCCATGGACCAATCATAGCACATAGGACAGGAGTCCTTGCATTATAGAGAAATTTGATGCCAGGAGTCCCTATTTGCCATTTGGACTGTAGTGCTGACATACTGTCTGCCTAATGGAGACAGCTTGTTGTATTTTCAACCTTTTATGCCCAGTGCCAAATACAAAGCTAAATAGATCATAAAGTTATCATTGTTGGCACAGCAGCATTCTGAATTTTATTGGCCAATGGAAAACTGAATGGATTCTCCACATGAATAGAAGGTGGGTGGCTGTAATGGATTATTGGCAATACCCTTTAGTTATTGCCTTAAGGAACTAATTATGAAGTTTCCAGTGTTAAACTTTTGTAAGCTATAATAAGAATTGAATGTCGAAAAAGGAAAATATTCCACTCTCGTGGGACGAGAATATCATGTAGTTTGTCATACTATATAAGAAACTAAATTATTAGTCTCCTGGAACTGGAAATTAACATAGGACCTAACCCAAACAGTGTGGTTAATAGCATGGGAGTGTGAAAATCATAATAATTTTATCCTTAAGTAATTAAAGTTCATCTCCTAATTCACAGTTTAGCTTAATTCTGGGAGGATCAAAAGAGGTACTTCAGAATGGTTATTCCATTGCTAATACATGTGCAGATGGTCCTTGACTTAAGGACAACTGACTTACTGATGACCCCTAGTTACAGATGGACCACTCTACCCACTGTGACCTCTGGCGAAGCTCTCTGGACGCTTTACTTTAGTCCCAGTCTGTAATAATCAGCTGTAAGGTGTCTGTAATGAAGCTGTATTCTTGTCATCCTTGCTCCCATGACAGCAAAAAATTTTGTCAGGAATTTATCTGGAGCAACAATTAAATATGATATTGGTTCCGACTTTCATACAAATTCTACTTATGAAAAACCTAAAGAACCTATCTTGTATGTAACCAAGGGACTACCAGTAATGTAAATCTGAATCGTAAGCTCATGCAGACGGACAATGTATTTAATAGAAACTTGTAATAATTTCCTCTTTTCCTATACACATGATTCATGGAATACACTGTATACAGCTTTCCTTATATATAATATGATCCAGCTGTGCTACCACAGTACTCCTGAATTACAGCCCTTCTCTTCTGAAAATGGGTGTGGTACTCATAGACCTACACTTAAAATTCCACTGTCACATGGATGGGCTGTCAGGATAAGTCTTTTTCATTCTAGTGCCACTGCTATTGGAAGAAAGCATAATTTCTAAGTTGACATATTAAACTGTTGAAATGATAAAGTTTGAAAATTAACTATAACATTGGAAAGAACACAATTTAATCCCAAAGAAAGAGAGAAAAAGAACATATTTGGTTTGATATACAGTATCATCAGGGTCCCTTTTACTGTAAAGCCTCTTTTCTGGTGTGTTTGTTTTTGCCTAGTCTACTTTTTTCTGTCTCATTTCCCAAACTGTTGCACAGCTGTTGTTAATTTTTTCTCAGCAGTTTTGGGAGTAATGCTCTTAGAAACTAACCACACTGAACCAGACAGATCACCAGAACTCATTCATTATAGATAGTGTTTTTTAATAAACTTGGTAACCCCTATAATGTATATATTACAGCCTGTGCATACACAACATTCACGTGTTTTATATTTATTTTTGGATTTATTTAAATATTAATACTTTTTTAAAATATCTAACTTTGATATATTTATTTTGTATGTGTATAATGTATTCCCTACATGTGTTTATCGAACTATAAATATTTATGCACTATTAATTTGTCTTACTTATTTTTAGTAATAATTCACATATTACGAATATATATTACATGTTGCATTCTTTTCAGTCACTTGCAGTTTTTATTTATTGCCCTACATAAATTTGTTGTTTGTATTGTAAATTGTTTTGCATTATTAATTATGAATAGAGATGAGCGAACACTAAAATGCTCGGGTACTCGTTATTCGAGACGAACTTTTCCCGATGCTCGAGTGCTCGTCTCGAATAACGAACCCCATTGAAGTCAATGGGAGACTCGAGCATTTTTCAAGGGGACCAAGGCTCTGCACAGGGAAGCTTGGCCAAACACCTGGGAACCTCAGAAAAGGATGGAAACACAACGGAAATGGACAGGAAACAGCAGGGGCAGCATGCATGGGTGCCTCTGAGGCTGCCTAATCGCACCATTATGCCAAAATTATGGGCAACAGCATGGCCATGACAGAGTGACAGAATGAAGCTAGATAGCATCTAAAACATCCAATAATTGACCCTGACACTATAGGGGACGGCATGCAGAGGCAGCGGCAGCAGGCTAGAGAGTGGCATGGCGACATACCCTAATTGGACTCAGGCTTCAAACCAATGGGTGTCAGAGAGGAACCAAAGGAGGTGAGCAAGAAGCGCTCAAATAATATCGGTACATGATAAAAGTTTGCCAGTATATTTTGTGGATTACACAGCAGGGTGGCGACAAAGTTAACATGGAAGCCATGAAAACAACCCAAAATTCTGCCTGACACAGCTCGTTTGATAAGGGGACCATGTATGCTTACAGTTCATGCCAGTCGCTGCACTGGCTGCCAGTCTCCTTTCGAATACAGTTTAAAATAATAATAACCCTCATCCATAAAGCTCTGTATAATGCTGCACCCCCCTATCTCTCCTGTCTTATCTCAGTCTATCGCCCAACCCGTGCTCTTAGATCCGCCAGTGATCTTAGATTAACCTCTACCCTAGTGCGGACCTCCCACTCGCGTCTCCAAGACTTCTCTAGAGCTGCACCAATTCTATGGAATGCTCTGCCCCGGACTATCAGACTAATACCTAACCTCCAAAGTTTCAAACGTGCTCTTAAAACCCATTTCTTTAGGCAAGCCTATAACACTCATTAACTGCATGAAGTTTTAACTCTTCTACTAACCCGTCCTGTGTCGTCCTCCCATCTGTTATCCAGCAACCAACAGGCACCAGACTTCTCTGCAGTCCCATTCACCCTGGACCTGGTATATAAGATGACGGCTGAGTGGTTCAAGCGACAGCAATTCCATTTATTATATTTTTTTCTATTCCCTAAGAAGAATGGCTTGACCATTAAATATTCTTTTACCTCGTGTTACCCCATCATCTTCATAAACCGTAAGCTCTGGCGAGCAGGGACCTCACTCCTGTTGTTCCATACAAATGTTGTGCTCTGTTACATTACATTTGTATTTGTTTCCTATGATTTGTAAAGCGCTACAGAATATGATGACGCTATATAAATAAAGATTATTATTATTATTATTATGGAGGCAGTGAACTAGTAGTAGATTAAAGGTGCTGCAACTATGTTAGTTGGATCTTGGGATGGAGCTGGCGCTCTGCAGCCAGGCGAGCTTTCGCCAATCCAAGCCCCTGTCTCTAGGCTACTCCCCAAACAGCACTTCTAAGAACCTTTTGTATAAGATCAAGTGTAGTAGCATTCTTATAAGTTTAGGATATGGCGGGTGAGGGGAATGTAAACAGATGCGCAAGAAGCGCTGAAATAATATCCCTAAATGGTAAAAGTTTGCAAGTATATTTTGTGGATTACACAGCAGGGTGGCGACAAAGTTAACAACTTTGATGTGGAATGCCCTGTAATAGCTCTTGGGCGGTGTGCCTTTTATCGCCTAGGCTCAGCAGTTTCAGCACCGCCTGCTGTCGCTTAGCGACGGCACTGCTGCTGTGCCTAGAGCTACCGACTGATGGCGCCATGCCCACGGATGGTAATTCGGAGGAGGAGGAGGTGGAGGAGGGGTGGGAGGAGGTATAGTAGGCCTTTGAGACCTGGACCGAGGTAGGCCCCGCAATTCTCTGCGTCGGCAGTATATGACCAGCCCCAGGGTCAGACTCGGTCCCAGCCTGCACCAAGTTAAGTGTAGTAGCGTTCTTATAAGTTTGGGATATGGCGGGTGAGGGGAATGTAAACAGATGCGCAAGAAGCGCATGATGCGCATGGAGCTGGCGCTCCGCTGCCAGGCGAGCTTTCGCCAATCCAAGCCCCTGTCTCTAGGCTACTCCCCAAACAGCACTTCTAAGAACCTTTTGTATAAGATCAAGTGTAGTAGCGTTCTTATAAGTTTAGGATATGCCGGGTGAGGGGAATGTAAACAGATGCGCAAGAAGCGCTGAAATAATATCCCTAAATGGTAAAAGTTTGCCAGTATATTTTGTGGATAACACAGCAGGGTGGCGACAAAGTTAACAACTTTGATGTGGAATCCATGAAAACAACCCAAATTTCTGCCTGACACACCTCGTTTGATAAAGGGACGATGTATGGAGGCAGCTATATGGACGACTTTTGGAGGTAGCAATGGAGACAACGTGTGGAGGCTGCTATGGAGACAATTTAATTTGGATAGTGCCTGTATGTGGCAGTCCCAAACATTTTTCAAACCAGAGGAGCAGGTAGGTGGCCCTCCAGTAAAATGGAATAGATTGAGTGCCTGTATGTGGCAGTCCCAAAAATGTTTCAAACCAGAGGAGCAGGTAGGTGGCCCTGCAGTAAAATGGAATAGATTGAGTGCCTGTATGTGGCAGTCCCAAAAATTTTTCAAACCAGAGGAGCAGGTAGGTGGCCCTCCAGTAAAATGGAATAGATTGAGTGCCTGTATGTGGCAGTCCCAAACATTTTTCAAACCAGAGGAGAAGGTAGGTGGCCCTCCAGTAAAATGGAATAGATTGAGTGCCTGTATGTGGCAGTCCCAAAAATGTTTCAAACCAGAGGAGCAGGTAGGTGGCCCTGCAGTAAAATGGAATAGATTGAGTGCCTGTATGTGGCAGTCCCAAACATTTTTCAAACCAGAGGAGCAGGTAGGTGGCCCTCCAGTAAAATGGAATAGATTGAGTGCCTGTATGTGGCAGTCCCAAAAATGTTTCAAACCAGAGGAGCAGGTAGGTGGCCCTGCAGTAAAATGGAATAGATTGAGTGCCTGTATGTGGCAGTCCCAAACATTTTTCAAACCAGAGGAGCAGGTAGGTGGCCCTCCAGTAAAATGGAATAGATTGAGTGCCTGTATGTGGCAGTCCCAAACATTTTTCAAACCAGAGGAGCAGGTAGGTGGCCCTCCAGTAAAATGGAATAGATTGAGTGCCTGTATGTGGCAGTCCCAAAAATTTTTTAAAACAGAGGACCGGGTAGGTGGCCCTCCAGAAAAATGGAATAGATTGAGTGCCTGTATGTGGCACTCACAAAAATTGTTTCAAACAGAGGACCGGGTAGGTGGCCCTCCAGAAAAATTAAATGCATGAAGTACTATAGCAAGAGCCAGTGGGCCCTGTCAAAAAATAGCCATTTTCCTCTGCTTTACTGTACAAAGAGGAGGAGAAGGAGGAAAATGAGGAGGAGGAGGAGTGGATCAATTATTCAGGTTGAGCTTCCTTCACCTGGTGGAGATTGGAAATTCTGAGAAATCCAGCCTTTATTCATTTTAATAAGCGTCAGCCTGTCAGCGCAGTCAGTCGACAGGCGTGTACGCTTATCGGTGATGATGCCACCAGCTGCACTGAAAACCCGCTCGGACAAGACGCTAGCGGCAGGGCAGGCAAGAACCTCCAAGGCGTACAGCGCCAGTTCGTGCCACATGTCCAGCTTTGAAACCCAGTAGTTGTAGGGAGCTGTGTGATCATTTAGGACGATGGTATGGTCAGCTACGTACTCCCTCACCATCTTTCTGTAAAGATCAGCCCTACTCTGCCGAGACTGGGGACAGGTGACAGTGTCTTGCTGGGGTGACATAAAGCTGGCAAAAGCCTTGTAAAGCGTACCCTTGCCAGTGCTGGACAAGCTGCCTGCTCGCCTACTCTCCCTCGCTACTTGTCCCGCAGAACTATGCACTCTGCCGCTAGCGCTGTCAGAAGGGAAATACTGTTTCAGCTTGTGCACCAGGGCCTGCTGGTATTCATGCATTCTCACACTCCTTTCCTCTGCAGGGATGAGAGTGGGAAGATTTTGCTTGTACCGTGGGTCCAGGAGAGTGAACACCCAGTAATCGGTGCTGGAATAAATTCTTTGAACGCGAGGGTCACGGGATAGGCAGCCTAGCATGAAATCTGCCATATGCGCCAGAGTACCAACGCGTAAGAATTCACTCCCCTCACTGGCCTGACTGTCCATTTCCTCCTCCTCCAACTCCTCCAACTCCTCTTCTTCTGCCCATACACGCTGAACAGTGAAGGACTCAACAATGGTCCCCTCTTGTGTCTCGCCAACATTCTCCTCCTCTTCCTCCTCATCCTCCTCCACCTCCACCTCCTCCGATATGCGCTGAGAAACAGACCTGAGGGTGCTTTGGCTATCAACAAGGGAATATTCTTCCCCTGTCTCTTGTGACGAGCGCAAAGCTTCCGACTTCATGCTGACCAGAGAGTTTTTCAACAGGCCAAGCAGCGGGATGGTGAGGCTGATGATGGCGGCATCGCCACTGACCATCTGTGTTGACTCCTCAAAGTTACTCAGCACCTGACAGATATCAGACATCCACGTCCACTCCTCATTGTAGACTTGAGGAAGCTGACTGACCTAACTACCAGTTCTGGTGGAAGTTGACATCTGGCAGTCTACAATCGCTCTGCGCTGCTGGTAAACTCTGGATAACATGGTCAGTGTTGAATTCCACCTCGTGGGCACGTCGCACAACAGTCGGTGAGCGGGCAGTTGGAGGCGGCGCTGCGCTGCCCTGAGAGTGGCAGCATCTGGGCTGGACTTCCTGAAATGCGCACAGATGCGGCGCACCTTCGTGAGCAAATCAGACAGATTGGGGTATGTCTTGAGGAAACGCTGAACTATCAGATTTAACACATGGGCCAGGCATGGCACATGTGTCAGTCTGCCGAGTTGCAGAGCCGCCACCAGGTTACGGCCGTTGTCACACACAACCATTCCCGGCTTGAGGTTCAGCGGTGCCAGCCACAGATCAGTCTGCGCTGTGATGCCCTGTAATAGCTCTTGGGCGGTGTGCCTTTTGTCGCCTAGGCTCAGCAGTTTGAGCACCGCCTGCTGTCGCTTAGCGACGGCACTGCTGCTGTGCCTAGAGCTACCGACTGATGGCGCCGTGCCCACGGATGGTAGTTCGGAGGAGAAGGTGGAGGAGGGGTGGGAGGAGGAGGAGGCATAGTAGGCCTGAAACACCTGGACCGAGGTAGGCCCCGCAATCCTCGGCGTCGGCAGTATATGAGCAGCCCCAGGGTCAGACTCGGTCCCAGCCTCCACCAAGTTAACCCAATGTGCCGTCAGCGATATATAGTGGCCCTGCCCGGCAGCACTCGTCCACGTGTCCGTGGTCAGGTGGACCTTGTCAGAAACGGCGTTGGTCAGGGCACGGATGATGTTGTCTGACACGTGCTGGTGCAGGGCTGGGACGGCACATCGGGAAAAGTAGTGGCGGCTGGGGACCGAATACCGAGGGGCGGCCGCCGCCATGAGGTTGCGAAAGGCCTCGGTCTCTACTAGCCTATAGGGCAGCATCTCCAGGCTAAGCAATCTGGAGATGTGCACATTAAGGGCTTGGGCGTGCGGGTGGGTTGCACTATATTTGCGTTTCCGCTCCAGCGTCTGGGGTATGGAGAGCTGAACGCTGGTGGATGCTGTGGAGGATCGTGGAGGCGACGATGGGGTTTTTGTGGCAGGGTCCTGGGCAGGGGGCTGACTAGCAGCTGACACAGGGGAAGGAGCAGTGGTGTGCACGGCCGGAGGTGAACGGGCTTGTTGCCACTGAGTGGGGTGTTTAGCATTCATATGCCTGCGCATACTGGTGGTAGTTAAGCTAGTAGTGGTGGAACCCCTGCTGAGCCTGGTTTGGCAAATGTTGCACACCACAGTCCGTCGGTCATCCGGTGTTTCCTTAAAGAACCTCCAGACTTCTGAAGATCTAGCCCTCGCCGCAAGAGCCCTCGCCACGGGAGCTTCACTAGTTGACACATTTGGCGCTGATGCACCAGCTCTGGCCCTGCCTCTCCGTCTGGCCCCACCACTGCCTCTTCTGGTCGAGGACTCTCCTCCGTCTCAGAAGCACTGTGTTCACCCGGCCTCTCAACCCAGCTTGGGTCTGTCACCTCATCATCCTCCGATCCCTCAGTCTGCTCCCCCCTCGGACTTCCTGCCCTGACAACAACTTCCCCACTGTCTGACAACCGTGTCTCCTCATCGTCGGACACCTCTTTACACACTTCCACTACGTCAAGAAGGTCATCATCACCCACAGACTGTGACTGGTGGAAAACCTGGGCATCGGAAAATTGCTCAGCAGCAACCGGACAAGTGGTTTGTGACTGTGGGAAGGGTCCAGAAAACAGTTCCTCAGAGTATGCCGGTTCAAATGCCAAATTTTCCTGGGAGGGGGCAGACTGGGGGGGAGGAGGCTGAGGTGCAGGAGCTGGAGGAGTGGCGATTTCGGTGACATGGGTGGACTGCGTGGAAGACTGACTGGTGGTGGACAAATTGCTCGAAGCATTGTCAGCAATCCACGACATCACCTGTTTGCACTGTTCTGGCCTCAACAGTGCTCTACCACGAGTCCCAGTAACTTCAGACATGAACCTAGGGAGTGTAGCTCTGCGGCGTTCCCCTGCTCCCTCAACAGCAGGTGGTGTCTCACCCCGCCCAGGACCACGGCCTCTGACCCCTGCAGTAGTTGGACGCCCACGTCCCCGCCCTCGTCCTCTACCCCTAGCCCTCGGGTTAAACATTTTTAAAATGAGAGTTATAACTTTTTTTTTTTTTTTAACTTTTTTTGGTTTTTTTTTGTGTTTTTTGTTTTTTTTTGTGTTTTTTGTTTTTTTTTGAGTTTTTAAAACCAAACAATGCTATCCTATTGCTATGGCTATTTTCTAGCCAAGTATCAAAGCACACTACTATGCCAGATGAGATGACACTGAGTTAGTGCCTAATTGAAATCCAACCCCTACTAAATTTTCCCACTTCGGTCTTTGCTATGGATATGTGCGTCACTAAGCGCAGAACACAGCAGTCGCAAGTCTCACTACAAATTGCTCAGAATTGGCTAGTACATGCACTGCAGAAAGTACAGCCACCAGCAGATCAACCAGAAATCAAATATATAGAACGCTACTGTAGGCGTAAGTAAGCTCTTTGTATTCTCCTATGGCTATTTTCTAGCCAAGTATCAAAGCACACTACTATGCCAGATGAGATGACACTGAGTTAGTGCCTAATTGAAATCCAACCCCTACTAAATTTTCCCACTTCGGTCTTTGCTATGGATATGTGCGTCACTAAGCGCAGAACACAGCGGTCGCAAGTCTCACTACAAATTGCTCAGAATTGGCTAGTACATGCACTGCAGAAAGTACAGCCACCAGCAGATCAACCAGAAATCAAATATATAGAACGCTACTGTAGGCGTAAGTAAGCTCTTTGTATTCTCCTATGGCTATTTTCTAGCCAAGTATCAAAGCACACTACTATGCCAGATGAGATGACACTGAGTTAGTGCCTAATTGAAATCCAACCCCTACTAAATTTTCCCACTTCGGTCTTTGCTATGGATATGTGCGTCACTAAGCGCAGAACACAGCGGTCGCAAGTCTCACTACAAATTGCTCAGAATTGGCTAGTACATGCACTGAAGAAAGTACAGCCACCAGCAGATCAACCAGAAATCAAATATATAGAACGCTACTGTAGGCGTAAGTAAGCTCTTTGTATTCTCCTATGGCTATTTTCTAGCCAAGTATCAAAGCACACTACTATGCCAGATGAGATGACACTGAGTTAGTGCCTAATTGAAATCCAACCCCTACTAAATTTTCCCACTTCGGTCTTTGCTATGGATATGTGCGTCACTAAGCGCAGAACACAGCGGTCGCAAGTCTCACTACAAATTGCTCAGAATTGGCTAGTACATGCACTGCAGAAAGTACAGCCACCAGCAGATCAACCAGAAATCAAATATATAGAACGCTACTGTAGGCGTAAGTAAGCTCTTTGTATTCTCCTATGGCTATTTTCTAGCCAAGTATCAAAGCACACTACTATGCCAGATGAGATGACACTGAGTTAGTGCCTAATTGAAATCCAACCCCTACTAAATTTTCCCACTTCGGTCTTTGCTATGGATATGTGCGTCACTAAGCGCAGAACACAGCGGTCGCAAGTCTCACTACAAATTGCTCAGAATTGGCTAGTACATGCACTGCAGAAAGTACAGCCACCAGCAGATCAACCAGAAATCAAATATATAGAACGCTACTGTAGGCGTAAGTAAGCTCTTTGTATTCTCCTATGGCTATTTTCTAGCCAAGTATCAAAGCACACTACTATGCCAGATGAGATGACACTGAGTTAGTGCCTAATTGAAATCCAACCCCTACTAAATTTTCCCACTTCGGTCTTTGCTATGGATATGTGCGTCACTAAGCGCAGAACACAGCGGTCGCAAGTCTCACTACAAATTGCTCAGAATTGGCTAGTACATGCACTGCAGAAAGTACAGCCACCAGCAGATCAACCAGAAATCAAATATATAGAACGCTACTGTAGGCGTAAGTAAGCTCTTTGTATTCTCCTATGGCTATTTTCTAGCCAAGTATCAAAGCACACTACTATGCCAGATGAGATGACACTGAGTTAGTGCCTAATTGAAATCCAACCCCTACTAAATTTTCCCACTTCGGTCTTTGCTATGGATATGTGCGTCACTAAGCGCAGAACACAGCGGTCGCAAGTCTCACTACAAATTGCTCAGAATTGGCTAGTACATGCACTGCAGAAAGTACAGCCACCAGCAGATCAACCAGAAATCAAATATATAGAACGCTACTGTAGGCGTAAGTAAGCTCTTTGTATTCTCCTATGGCTATTTTCTAGCCAAGTATCAAAGCACACTACTATGCCAGATGAGATGACACTGAGTTAGTGCCTAATTGAAATCCAACCCCTACTAAATTTTCCCACTTCGGTCTTTGCTATGGATATGTGCGTCACTAAGCGCAGAACACAGCGGTCGCAAGTCTCACTACAAATTGCTCAGAATTGGCTAGTACATGCACTGCAGAAAGTACAGCCACCAGCAGATCAACCAGAAATCAAATATATAGAACGCTACTGTAGGCGTAAGTAAGCTCTTTGTATTCTCCTATGGCTATTTTCTAGCCAAGTATCAAAGCACACTACTATGCCAGATGAGATGACACTGAGTTAGTGCCTAATTGAAATCCAACCCCTACTAAATTTTCCCACTTCGGTCTTTGCTATGGATATGTGCGTCACTAAGCGCAGAACACAGCGGTCGCAAGTCTCACTACAAATTGCTCAGAATTGGCTAGTACATGCACTGCAGAAAGTACAGCCACCAGCAGATCAACCAGAAATCAAATATATAGAACGCTACTGTAGGCGTAAGTAAGCTCTTTGTATTCTCCTATGGCTATTTTCTAGCCAAGTATCAAAGCACACTACTATGCCAGATGAGATGACACTGAGTTAGTGCCTAATTGAAATCCAACCCCTACTAAATTTTCCCACTTCGGTCTTTGCTATGGATATGTGTGCCACTAAGAGCTAAACACAACGGTAGCAAGTCCCCCTGCTAATTCCTCACAAAATGGTACTAGATGCAAATTAAAATAAAAAAAGTAGAACGTTATTGTAGCCCTAAGAAGGGCTGTTGGGTTCTTTGAGAATCACTCCTGCCTAACAGTAAGCTAATAGAACACCCTAACGCTTTCCCTGACCAGCAGCAGCTCTCTCCCTAGCGGCATCCAGACACAGAATGATCCGAGCAGCGCGGGCAGCGGCTAGTCTATCCCAGGGTCACCTGATCTGGCCAGCCAACCACTGCTATCGACGTGTAAGGGTACCACGTCATGCTGGGTGGAGTGCAGAGTCTCCTGGCTTGTGATTGGCTCTGTTTCTGGCCGCCAAAAAGCAAAACGGCGGGAGCTGCCATTTTCTCGAGCGGGCGAAGTATTCGTCCGAGCAACGAGCAGTTTCGAGTACCCTAATGCTCGACCGAGCATCAAGCTCGGACGAGCATGTTCGCTCATCTCTAATTATGAAAGTAGGGATTGAGGGAGTTTAAACTTCAGATCAGCTGCTGGGGGCTGTCTCAGTTGAGATATACTGTAGCTGGATGGCTAGGTAATCTCCTCCTCCATTTTTTTAAGCATGTTTTTCTATATATATTTTAATTTTATATAAACTAATAAAGTGTTATCATAAGATTCACTTTATATTTAACTATTTTTGTGTGCTTCGTGTAATTTGTACAGTTTAAAGCTGATCATGTACATAAGAGAGCTTACAAATTTGTAAATGTTTTGAACAGAGATAGGGGACACCTATATGGCAGTAGATCTTCTGGCCTTAAAGTAAAAATCTAAAATTTCCCTGCTTAATATTTACTTTCCCTAATTTTTGCCATCATGATCTGAGCTGGTTGGACCTTAAGTTTATACGTTCAGTCCCACTTAATATGGAAGGTCTAGCCACCACAATTTCAATACAATGGTCAGCTATGTTCCCGATATCATAATCTGCTCACACTAGCAGTTGGTTTTTTCTCCAGGAATGTTTGAAAACTCCTTAGGGACAGGAATGGATTAAAAAAACAAAAACAAATTGAACATGAAAAAAATTTAACTTCAGCTCCTGTGCCTGGAAGTGCTGGGGGTTCACGGGCACACCATGGGATGTCACTTGAGATGCCAGAGGAAGTGAAGTCCCATGGTCCACGGAGACTACTGATTAATTGTAGCAGGACCTGTGTGACATTCACAATCCAGCAGGAAAAAGCAGATGAAGATCAGAAGTCCTAAAGCGGAAGCGCAGGGTAAGTGAAATATTTGTTTTTAATACCATCCCTTCCCATAGATATATATATAAAAATCAATTGTGTCTGACGAGTAACACAGGAACATGCTCTTTTTGTAGAACTGAAGGTTAGAGCTGATTCTAGAACTGCTGTAAATTCAAGAGGGTCTCCAGTGAACATGTGATGAAAAAGCAGACAAGAGAGAATTTGCAGTGTGTTTCAGAAGCCAACAATACAAAATAAGCCACAAGCTTAGATGTCTGTGACATATATAGGTGGTGTATTTTCAGATTAACATTAAAGTCGGACCAGAGGAAACCACTAATTACAAAGCTGGTAATGTCACAGTGTTTAACTACAAATATATCTCTTTCATTTCAAACAAATGGACAACAAGTGTGTTCACTCACAGCTTCAAAAGTCTGGATTTGGAATATAAAATCCAAGATGGAAATGTGATGTAGAAGTATAATCTATTACACTATTATGTAAACAAGGAGTATTTATGTTTTTTTTGTCATCAGGTTATGTTCCTTTGTTTTTTTGTCTTTAATACCATAAGTGCAAGGCCTTTTTTAGCCTTTTTTTCCTTTTTTAAATGCTATAATTCCAGAAAACACATGAGAGCTTGATTTTTGCAGTAACGATTTTATTTTCTAATGGCTTAATGTATTAACCCTTTCCCTTAACCCTTAACAGTTTATTAAAGGGACCCTGTCACCACATTTTTCACAAATACAGCTAGTGCCAGGTTCCCATAGAGCACTAGTAACTAACTGATACCCGTCTTTTAGCTAAAAATTGTTCCCCTCAGATTCCCATATATTCAACTTTTTAATTTTACCTAGTATTCAAGGAGGTCTATAGCGAGTAGAGGTGGGTGTGGCCTTCTCAGGCTGAATCCAGCAGCTCCTCCCCATGCTTTCTCTGCATGCAGCAGTAATGTCATGTAACCAGGGTGACATCATTGCAGGCCCTTTAGCCTCTTAACATTAGAAAATTGAATACCATGCATATATCTCGTGAAATCACAGGATATCATATCTCATGAAATCACAGGATATCATATCACATGAAATCACAACAGGCTGCATTGAGAGGAGTAGAAGTCCATGCAGACATGCCTTTTTGTGGTCAGATATGTGCATGGGTTACAGTTTGATAATGTTAGGAGGCAAAAGGACCTGCAATTATGTCATCCTGGTCGCATGACATTAGGCCACACCCCCTGACTCACTCTATAGCTCCCTAGATACCAGGCAAGTTTAAAGCTGAATTTATTCGGATCCGAGGGAAACAATTTTTAACTAAAAGAAGGGGGTCAGATAGTTGCTAAGGCGCCATAGGAACCTGCCACTATCTGTATTTTCTATCTGCAGAAATTTTTTTGTACCCTTGGCCAGGTCTGTGCCCTGCCACAATTCTGTCTCTGAGCTCCTTGGGCAGTTCCTTATACCTCATGAATGTCATGTGCTCTGACATGTACTTTGAGCTGTGAGGTCTTATATAGATAGGTGTGTACTTTTCCTAATCAAGTTTAATCAGTTTAATTAAACACAGCAGGACTCGACTGAAGGAGAAGAACCATCTTGAGGAGGATCAGGAGGATTTCCTTCTGCTCTTCCTTGACATGGTTCTTCTCCTTCAGCATTTGAGTTAAATATGAGTGTCACAGCAAAGGGTCTGAATCATGATCATGTGATGATTCAGCTTTTTTTTTTTAACATTTCTACAATGTACAATCTACATTTCTGTTTTTTTCTGTTAAGATGGGGTGCAGAGTGTATGTTTATGAGCAAAAAAAGAATGAATAATTTAAATACTTTCTGACAGTTCACCTATTAGACCCTTTGTAGGGCCACAACTATTTCAGGACAGAAAAGTTGTAGTTGGTTGGTTTTAATATATATTGAGTCATGTTTTTTAAATTATTTATCTTACCTTTACAATTAACCCTTTGGAATCCACCATCCAGATTTTCTTAATTGCCTCATCTTTTGGTGTCCCTTCTTTCTCCATTGCCATGACTATCAAGTCAGCAATTCCCATGGCAGCCTTTAATTGAATACATTATTAAGTATGCTATTAAATGTTACATAGCCCACATACACATCTTTTATGTAGTGACTTACACAAATTAATGTTTACTGGAAATACAATATGATAATTGTTAAATATTGGTCACTGATATTGCTTGCCAGAAATTATCTTCATATAGGCACCATCATTATTTTACATTTATATTTTACATGTTATCATTCAAATGTCTGAATATTGAATATATGAATAGCCAAGAACGCATGGCAGCTGGTGTATGCTGGACTTCAGAATGGGTCATGGAATCACTATATGGTGCGCACTATTCTGTGATCCTTTGCTCTCCATATATACGGCATATGGAAACTTTTGATGGGAAAGATACACTGTGGCAACTGTATTAATGCTTTCTAAAAAAATAGTCCATGTATCACAGTAGTCCATGCTGTACCATAAAGTCAGTGCATCTTAAGACCATATTGCTTAACGATATGGAAACTAAGGGTCGGCTTATTTTAGACTAATTTTTTTGTCAAGCTCTGGCCCACGGTAGCACTTTGATCAATTAGTCATTCTCACCTGACCACAATCCCTAGTATAGCCAGGTGCAAAAAGTGTCTTAATATGTAAAACACATGGGACTAGAATTCTGACATTATGGAATTATGAGTACTAAACCTGCTCTAATATTTGCATTTAAAGAAAATAAGATGTACCAAAAAGGGTTGTTGAAAATATCAAAAAGGAGCTCCAGCATTCAGACCAAGCAAAACATTTTTTATTAAAAGTACACTTTTTATTATAAAGAAATTAAATTAAAACAATATAAAGTAATTAAAACGTATACAGGATATCACATTGTTGAAAATATACCTCTCCAGCTCCTTGGAACAAAATTTTGTGGTCAGACAATTTATTCTTTGTTATACGAAGAGCCGCCAGAAGACCAGCAACCGCAACCGATGCAGTACCTGAAAAGGAAGGTTTATATACGGTAGTTGGTGTAGGGATAGCCGGAGGGTTCATTGTGCTCAACAAAAAAGATTAAAAAAATAACAGTTACTAGTTACAGATTAACAAGCAATAATAATAAACCTATGTTTTGCGTGGCATATAAAATCTAGACAAGCTTAATGTTCTTTATGCAGAATGTTCTTTATTGTAGAAATATGACAATGATAATGCTATGTGTGAAACAACTTTTTGGGATGATTTAACACATATTTTTAATTTTGTTATGAAATCCTTATTTGCCCTCACAAAAATGCTCCAGATTGTCCTAGATTTTTATTTAAACATCTGCAGCTTATGTTCTGTACATTGTGTTATATTGACAAGTATGTTAAATGTATTTAATAAAAATAACAACAAAAACCACATGCCAGACATGGGAGGAGCCACAATGTATTGTGGCTGATTATTACCACCACTTGCTGCCGAAATGTATACACAATATAATTTTACCCTACACCCCAGGATAACATTGCTGCTAGGTTTGCTATATATTTTACCTGGTTGTCAATGCCTTAAAGGGAACCTGCAATGCAAATTAACCCACACAAAAATAAATACTTCATTAAAAATCTTTGCCCTTATGGTTCCTTTCCAAGGCTGCAATGTTAGAAAATAAGTTTGTAAACTTATATGCAACTCACCTTATGTGAGTCCAAGGACACTTAATGAGTCATGCATAGTAAATTTTACTTGCATTGCCCTGCCTCCTTGTTCCTGATTGACAGGTCTCACTGCTAGGACATACTGCTGTTTTCTGACATTGAGAGAAAGCTCAGTTAGTGAATAGGGCTCTATTGGATGCTGTCACTAGCTGTATTTGTGAAAATGTGGTGATAGGTTCCCTTTAAGCTAAGGTCTCACTTCTGAACTAATATTGTAGGAGATTAGGAGCCTCAATGTGGCACAGAGGCTAAAAGCTCACTTGCTGCATTCTCACTTGCACACTCTTTATCTCATTTAGAGATGAGCGAACATGCTCGTCCGAGCTTGATGCTCGGTCGAGCATTAGGGTACTCGAAACTGCTCGTTACTCGGACGAATACTTCGCCCGCTCGAGAAAATGGCAGCTCCCGCCGTTTTGCTTTTTGGCGGCCAGAAACAGAGCCAATCACAAGCCAGGAGACTCTGCACTCCACCCAGCATGACGTGGTACCCTTACACGTCGATAGCAGTGGTTGGCTGGCCAGATCAGGTGACCCTGGGATAGACTAGCCGCTGGCCGCGCTGCTCGGATCATTCTGTCTCTGGATGCCGCTAGGGAGAGAGCTGCTGCTGGTCAGGGAAAGCGTTAGGGTGTTCTATTAGCTTACTGTTAGGCAGGAGTGATTCTCAAAGAACCCAACAGCCCTTCTTAGGGCTACAATAACGTTATACTTTTTTTATTTTAATTTGCATCTTTTACCATTTTGTGAGGAATTAGCAGGGGGACTTGCTACCGTTGTGTTTAGCTCTTAGTGGCACACATATCCATAGCAAAGACCGAAGTGGGAAAATTCAGTAGGGGTTGGATTTCTATTAGGCAATAACTCAGTGTCATCTCATCTGGCATAGTAGTGTGCTTCCTTTGATACTTGGCTAGAAAATAGCCATAGGAGAATACAAACAGCTTCTTGAAGCCTACAGTAGCGTTCTATATATTTGATTTCTGGTTGATCTGCTGGTGGCTGTAGTTTCTGCAGTGCATGTACTTGCCAATTCTGAGCAATTTGTAGTGAGACTTGCGACCGCTGTGTTCTGCGCTTAGTGGCGCACATATCCATAGCAAAGGCCGAAGTGGCAAAATTCAGTAGGGGTTGGATTTCTATTAGGCAATAACTCAGTGTCATCTCATCTGGCATAGTAGTGTGCTTCCTTTGATACTTGGCTAGAAAATAGCCATAGGAGAATACAAACAGCTTCTTGAAGCCTACAGTAGCGTTCTATATATTTGATTTCTGGTTGATCTGCTGGTGGCTGTAGTTTCTACAGTGCATGTACTTGCCAATTCTGAGCAATTTGTAGTGAGACTTGCGACCGCTGTGTTCTGCGCTTAGTGGCGCACATATCCATAGCAAAGGCCGAAGTGGCAAAATTCAGTAGGGGTTGGATTTCTATTAGGCAATAACTCAGTGTCATCTCATCTGGCATAGTAGTGTGCTTCCTTTGATACTTGGCTAGAAAATAGCCATAGGAGAATACAAACAGCTTCTTGAAGCCTACAGTAGCGTTCTATATATTTGATTTCTGGTTGATCTGCTGGTGGCTGTAGTTTCTGCAGTGCATGTACTTGCCAATTCTGAGCAATTTGTAGTGAGACTTGCGACCGCTGTGTTCTGCGCTTAGTGGCGCACATATCCATAGCAAAGGCCGAAGTGGCAAAATTCAGTAGGGGTTGGATTTCTATTAGGCACTAACTCAGTGTCATCTCATCTGGCATAGTAGTGTGCTTCCTTTGATACTTGGCTAGAAAATAGCCATAGCAATAGGATAGGATTGTTTGGTTTTAAAAACTCAAAAAAAAACAAAAAACACACAAAAAAAAAAAAACACAAAAAAACACAAAAAAAAACAAAAAGAAGTAAAAAAAAAAAAAAAGTTATAACTCTCATTTTAAAAATGTTTAACCCGAGGGCTAGGGGTAGAGGACGAGGGCGGGGACGTGGGCGTCCAACTACTGCAGGGGTCAGAGGCCGTGGTCCTGGGCGGGGTGAGACACCACCTGCTGATGAGGGAGCAGGGGAACGCCGCAGAGCTACACTCCCTAGGTTCATGTCTGAAGTTACTGGGACTCGTGGTAGAGCACTGTTGAGGCCAGAACAGTGCGAACAGGTGATGTCGTGGATTGCTGACAATGCTTCGAGCAATTTGTCCACCACCAGTCAGTCTTCCACGCAGTCCACCCATGTCACCGAAATCCCCACTCCTCCAGCTCCTGCACCTCAGCCTCCTCCCCCCCAGTCTGCCCCCTCCCAGGAAAATTTGCCATTTGAACCGGCATACTCTGAGGAACTGTTTTCTGGACCCTTCCCACAGTCACAAACCACTTGTCCGGTTGCTGCTGAGCAATTTTCCGATGCCCAGGTTTTCCACCAGTCACAGTCTGTGGGTGATGATGACCTTCTTGACGTAGTGGAAGTGTGTAAAGAGGTGTCCGACGATGAGGAGACACGGTTGTCAGACAGTGGGGAAGTTGTTGTCAGGGCAGGAAGTCCGAGGGGGGAGCAGACTGAGGGATCGGAGGATGATGAGGTGACAGACCCAAGCTGGGTTGAGAGGCCGGGTGAACACAGTGCTTCTGAGACGGAGGAGAGTCCTCGACCTGAACAGGTTGGAAGAGGCAGTGGTGGGGCCAGACGGAGAGGCAGGGCCAGAGCTGGTGCATCAGCGCCACTGTCAACTAGTGAAGCTCCCGTGGTGAGGGCTCTTGCGGCGAGGGCTAGATCTTCAGAAGTGTGGAGGTTCTTTAAGGAAACACCGGATGACCGACGGACTGTGGTGTGCAACATTTGCCAAACCAGGCTCAGCAGGGGTTCCACCACTACTAGCTTAACTACCACCAGTATGCGCAGGCATATGAATGCTAAGCACCCCACTCAGTGGCAACAAGCCCGTTCACCTCCGGCCGTGCACACCACTGCTCCTTCCCCTGTGTCAGCTGCTAGTCAGCCCCCTGCCCAGGACCCTGCCACAAAAACCCCATCGTCGCCTCCACGATCCTCCACAGCATCCACCAGCGTTCAGCTCTCCATACCCCAGACGCTGGAGCGGAAACGCAAATATAGTGCAACCCACCCGCACGCCCAAGCCCTTAATGTACACATCTCCAGATTGCTTAGCCTGGAGATGCTGCCCTATAGGCTAG
Organism: Engystomops pustulosus; assembly: GCF_040894005.1. Classification (NCBI taxonomy): domain Eukaryota; kingdom Metazoa; phylum Chordata; class Amphibia; order Anura; family Leptodactylidae; genus Engystomops; species Engystomops pustulosus. The sequence continues at coordinate 126,189,651 of NC_092413.1, read as the reverse complement.
TAGAGACCGAGGCCTTTCGCAACCTCATGGCGGCGGCCGCCCCTCGGTATTCGGTCCCCAGCCGCCACTACTTTTCCCGATGTGCCGTCCCAGCCCTGCACCAGCACGTGTCAGACAACATCATCCGTGCCCTGACCAACGCCGTTTCTGACAAGGTCCACCTGACCACGGACACGTGGACGAGTGCTGCCGGGCAGGGCCACTATATATCGCTGACGGCACATTGGGTTAACTTGGTGGAGGCTGGGACCGAGTCTGACCCTGGGGCTGCTCATATACTGCCGACGCCGAGGATTGCGGGGCCTACCTCGGTCCAGGTGTTTCAGGCCTACTATGCCTCCTCCTCCTCCCACCCCTCCTCCACCTCCTCCTCCGAACTACCATCCGTGGGCACGGCGCCATCAGTCGGTAGCTCTAGGCACAGCAGCAGTGCCGTCGCTAAGCGACAGCAGGCGGTGCTCAAACTGCTGAGCCTAGGCGACAAAAGGCACACCGCCCAAGAGCTATTACAGGGCATCACGGCGCAGACTGATCTGTGGCTGGCACCGCTGAACCTCAAGCCGGGAATGGTTGTGTGTGACAACGGCCGTAACCTGGTGGCGGCTCTGCAACTCGGCAGACTGACACATGTGCCATGCCTGGCCCATGTGTTAAATCTGATAGTGCAGCGTTTCCTCAAGACATACCCCAATCTGTCTGATTTGCTCACGAAGGTGCGCCGCATCTGTGCGCATTTCAGGAAGTCCAGCCCAGATGCTGCCACTCTCAGGGCAGCGCAGCGCCGCCTCCAACTGCCCGCTCACCGACTGTTGTGCGACGTGCCCACGAGGTGGAATTCAACACTGACCATGTTATCCAGAGTTTACCAGCAGCGCAGAGCGATTGTAGACTGCCAGATGTCAACTTCCACCAGAACTGGTAGTCAGGTCAGTCAGCTTCCTCAAGTCTACAATGAGGAGTGGACGTGGATGTCTGATATCTGTCAGGTGCTGAGTAACTTTGAGGAGTCAACACAGATGGTCAGTGGCGATGCCGCCATCATCAGCCTCACCATCCCGCTGCTTGGCCTGTTGAAAAACTCTCTGGTCAGCATGAAGTCGGAAGCTTTGCGCTCGTCACAAGAGACGGGGGAAGAATATTCCCTTGTTGATAGCCAAAGCACCCTGAGGTCTGTTTCTCAGCGCATATCGGAGGAGGTGGAGGTGGAGGAGGATGAGGAGGAAGAGGAGGAGAATGTTGGCGAGACACAAGAGGGGACCATTGTTGAGTCCTTCACTGTTCAGCGTGTATGGGCAGAAGAAGAGGAGTTGGAGGAGTTGGAGGAGGAGGAAATGGACAGTCAGGCCAGTGAGGGGAGTGAATTCTTACGCGTTGGTACTCTGGCGCATATGGCAGATTTCATGCTAGGCTGCCTATCCCGTGACCCTCGCGTTCAAAGAATTTATTCCAGCACCGATTACTGGGTGTTCACTCTCCTGGACCCACGGTACAAGCAAAATCTTCCCACTCTCATCCCTGGAGAGGAAAGGAGTGTGAGAATGCATGAATACCAGCAGGCCCTGGTGCACAAGCTGAAACAGTATTTCCCTTCTGACAGCGCTAGCGGCAGAGTGCATAGTTCTGCGGGACAAGTAGCGAGGGAGAGTAGGCGAGCAGGCAGCTTGTCCAGCACTGGCAAGGGTACGCTTTACAAGGCTTTTGCCAGCTTTATGTCACCCCAGCAAGACACTGTCACCTGTCCCCAGTCTCGGCAGAGTAGGGCTGATCTTTACAGAAAGATGGTGAGGGAGTACGTAGCTGACCATACCATCGTCCTAAATGATCACACAGCTCCCTACAACTACTGGGTTTCAAAGCTGGACATGTGGCACGAACTGGCGCTGTACGCCTTGGAGGTTCTTGCCTGCCCTGCCGCTAGCGTCTTGTCCGAGCGGGTTTTCAGTGCAGCTGGTGGCATCATCACCGATAAGCGTACACGCCTGTCGACTGACAGCGCTGACAGGCTGACGCTTATTAAAATGAATAAAGGCTGGATTTCTCAGAATTTCCAATCTCCACCAGGTGAAGGAAGCTCAACCTGAATAATTGATCCACTCCTCCTCCTCCTCCTCATTTTCCTCCTTCTCCTCCTCTTTGTACAGTAAAGCAGAGGAAAATGGCTATTTTTTGACAGGGCCCACTGGCTCTTGCTATAGTACTTCATGCATTTAATTTTTCTGGAGGGCCACCTACCCGGTCCTCTGTTTGAAACAATTTTTGTGAGTGCCACATACAGGCACTCAATCTATTCCATTTTTCTGGAGGGCCACCTACCCGGTCCTCTGTTTTAAAAAATTTTTGGGACTGCCACATACAGGCACTCAATCTATTCCATTTTACTGGAGGGCCACCTACCTGCTCCTCTGGTTTGAAACATTTTTGGGACTGCCACATACAGGCACTCAATCTATTCCATTTTACTGCAGGGCCACCTACCTGCTCCTCTGGTTTGAACAATTTTTGGGACTGCCACATACAGGCACTCAATCTATTCCATTTTACTGGAGGGCCACCTACCTGCTCCTCTGGTTTGAAACATTTTTGGGACTGCCACATACAGGCACTCAATCTATTCCATTTTACTGCAGGGCCACCTACCTGCTCCTCTGGTTTGAACAATTTTTGGGACTGCCACATACAGGCACTCAATCTATTCCATTTTACTGGAGGGCCACCTACCTGCTCCTCTGGTTTGAAACATTTTTGGGACTGCCACATACAGGCACTCAATCTATTCCATTTTACTGCAGGGCCACCTACCTGCTCCTCTGGTTTGAACAATTTTTGGGACTGCCACATACAGGCACTCAATCTATTCCATTTTACTGCAGGGCCACCTACCTGCTCCTCTGGTTTGAACAATTTTTGGGACTGCCACATACAGGCACTCAATCTATTCCATTTTACTGGAGGGCCACCTACCTGCTCCTCTGGTTTGAAGAATTTTTGGGACTGCCACATACAGGCACTCAATCTATTCCATTTTACTGGAGGGCCACCTACCTGCTCCTCTGGTTTGAAACATTTTTGGGACTGCCACATACAGGCACTCAATCTATCCCATTTTACTGGAGGGCCACCTACCTGCTCCTCTGGTTTGAAAAATGTTTGGGACTGCCACATACAGGCACTATCCAAATTAAATTGTCTCCATAGCAGCCTCCACACGTTGTCTCCATTGCTACCTCCAAAAGTCGTCCATATAGCTGCCTCCATACATCGTCCCTTTATCAAACGAGGTGTGTCAGGCAGAAATTTGGGTTGTTTTCATGGATTCCACATCAAAGTTGTTAACTTTGTCGCCACCCTGCTGTGTTATCCACAAAATATACTGGCAAACTTTTACCATTTAGGGATATTATTTCAGCGCTTCTTGCGCATCTGTTTACATTCCCCTCACCCGCCATATCCTAAACTTATAAGAACGCTACTACACTTGATCTTATACAAAAGGTTCTTAGAAGTGCTGTTTGGGGAGTAGCCTATAGACAGGGGCTTGGATTGGCGAAAGCTCGCCTGGCAGCGGAGCGCCAGCTCCATGCCAAGATCCAACTAACATAGTTTTAACTGCAGCACCTTTAATCTACTACTAGTTCACTGCCTCCATACATGGTCCCCTTATCAAACGAGCTGTGTCAGGCAGAATTTTGGGTTGTTTTCATGGCTTCCATGTTAACTTTGTCGCCACCCTGCTGTGTAATCCACAAAATATACTGGCAAACTTTTATCATGTACTGATATTATTTGAGCGCTTCTTGCTCACCTCCTTTGGTTCCTCTCTGCCACCCATTGGTTTGAAGCCTGAGTCCATTTAGGGTATGTCGCCATGACACTCTCTAGCCTGCTGCCGCTGCCTCTGCATGCCGTCCCCTATAGTGTCAGGGTCAATTATTGGATGTTTTAGATGCTATCTAGCTTCATTCTGTCACTCTGTCATGGCCATGCTGTTGCCCATAATTTTGGCATAATGGTGCGATTAGGCAGCCTCAGAGGCATCCATGCATGCTGCCCCTGCTGTTTCCTGTCCATTTCCGTGGTGTTTCCATCCTTTTCTGAGGTTCCCAGGTGTTTGGCCAAGCTTCCCTGTGCAGAGCCTTGGTCCCCTTGAAAAATGCTCGAGTCTCCCATTGACTTCAATGGGGTTCGTTATTCGAGACGAGCACTCGAGCATCGGGAAAAGTTCGTCTCGAATAACGAGTACCCGAGCATTTTAGTGTTCGCTCATCTCTAATCTCATTTCCTTCTGTTCAATAGGAACTGCTTTCCACTTCTTGTTGCAGGGTCTAGGAAAGCAGTTAAGGAGGTATTCCCACAAAGACAAGTTTCTTATATGTACTCTGGACAACAAAATAACACATTCTCTAATTCACTGTTATTAACAAAAATGCACCATTTCACAGCTATTAGTCCAACCTGTCTCTACCAGGTGTACACAATTTCAGTTGACTTAGGGTCGGGACGCCATCTTGGATTTCTGTGTGAGATCGTGCAGATGAGATTTCTGTCTGTCCAGTCTGCCCTGGAGCACCAGTTATCCTGCCAGCCTGCCCTGGAGCTCCAGCTATCCTGCCAGCCTGCCCTGTAGCACCTGCTCTTCTGCCCTGGAGCACCAGCTATCCTGCCAGCCTGCCCTGGAGTATCAGCTCTCCTACCAGCCTCCCCTGGAGCACCAGCTCTCCTGCCATCCTGCCCTGGAGCACCAGCTATCCTGCCAGTCTTCCCTGGAGCACCAGCTCTCCTGCCAGCCTCCCCTGGAGCACCAGTTCTCCTGTTCTCCTGCCCTGGAGCACCAGCTCTCCTGCCAGCCTGCCCTGCAGCACCAGGTATCCTGCCAGCCTGCCCTGGAGTACCAGCTCTCCTGCCAGCCTGCACTGACAAGTCTTGGTGGAAAACATCATTTGTTTTTTGATAGAGAAAGGTAAATAATTTTCTTTTAAATATACCGTTTCAATATGAACCTGATTGGAAAAAAAAAGCCGTTGTTTCCTGGATTCGTCTTTAAAGGTCATGACATCTCTATGCATAGTAACTGCCCAAACCTAGTGTACTCAGCAAATTTTAGTGTCTTATGCAACTGAAAGTTTGGTCATGTAGGAATTATAGTTTCCACCACCGATTTCCCACAATCTGTTCTCACATTCAACATCCTAAAAACGCCCTGATTATTCTGTCTGTTAGCTGAAAATAGCTCACACTTGGCATTTTAATTCTTTGGGCGATGTTCATAGTTTTAAGAGTCCACCTTACATGCCAAAATACACATTTAAGCGTTCTTTAGTAAAATATTCCTTTTTGTTATTTAATAAAAGTGGAAATAATATAAATGTCCTTTCACATAGTAGCACAAGTTTCCCTACTGATGGCCTTCATTATGTTGAAGATCAACATCTGCATCAATGTGTATTATATCATTTAAATAGAATTGTTTATTGCATAAGCAATAATATTTCATAGATTAGGAAAAAGAAGACTGAAAAAAGGATTGTTTTTGTTTACCGTCCAAAGCCACCCAATTTGGTCATGCTAAGCTCCACTTAACCGTGGTTTCAAAACTTCCTGTTATATACCTTGTCCTGCTGGTTTATGGTGGATGGAGGGGGTTGCATACGATCATACAGTAATAACTGCACGGTCCCCTCCATTAGCAGGACACTGGATGCAGGGTTGGTTTGGCCCAACGGTGTGTATGCTGACTCTGCCCCCACTTCATTGTTGCTGACTCCACCCCCACTCCATCCAAATCTATCTGCATCCTGCACACACAAATAGCATTTAAATAATTGATGTTGCAGAAAGCTGTTAGCTCCCACCAACATCACTGTGCATGTGCTTATGTCATCACCTGCTGTCCTGTTGTACACAGCAGCAGAGAAAGAAGAGTAGAGAAAAGCTGCCTGGTAATGTGAAAAGGTGTTTATTATTTTTACACTGCAAAGAGATGGTTCCACAAATGAGAGGGAGATGAGGTGGCTATCGTATGAGGGGAGAAGGGGGACCCACACTATAAGAGTTGGCCACAATATGAGGGAAAGATGAGAAGCTTCAATATGAGGAGATGAGGGTGGGCACAATATGAGTGGGAGATATGACGAGCCACAATATGAGGTGGAGATGAGGGGCCACAATATGGGGGGATAGGGGTCATAAAAAAGAAGGAAAAAGGGTCCCACACTATAAGGGGGAGATGAGAAGGGTCCACAATACGATAGGGAGATAAGAGGAGCCACATTATTAGGGGGAAATGGGGGCCACAATATGAGGGGGAGGAGAGAGGAGGCCCACACTATAAGTTTAGGTCAATAATCATCTGTGCTCGAGGAGTTATTCTGGATGTGCTTGTAATGTGATTCAAAATGCAATTCAGTCACACCCTGTGAACAAGGTGTTAAACAGCGCCCACTATGCGTTTGCACCATCTATTAAAACGTATTTCAAACACAACAGGAAAAACACAAATCAAAACATATCAATGGTTTTACCATCATTAATAATGCAATCTTTGCAATGTGTTTCAAAAAGCAATGCAAATGCATATTTCTTAAAAATGTGCATTTAATATTCCCATATAGTTGTAGGTGGGTCAGAATCTAGTTCAATAGTGGGTCCTAGGTTCCCCATTCTGACCCTGAGTGGACTTTACGGGAAGTCCCTCTGCTACCCAGGAATCATGTGACCTGCAGTTCCTCGTGGTGAACAGGAAACTTTATAAGGAATAGGGTAAGTATAATATGGGCGACACTATTCAGGTCTTGTACCTAAAGTTTGCACTGTAAAAGTTTTCTGTTTCTTGTAATTAGAGCTGTTAAGATACTTCTTATATTCCTATTAATATTACCGGTTATGCAATTAGCTCATGCAGTGAGACTAAATACAATGAGCTTTGTTCTCCTGGTCCATGTGGTCATTCCACACAAAATCCACACTTTTACCACCTAAGTTTGGGGTAAAAGTCTTCTGATTTGGGTCTAGAATGAGTGAAGGCTTTTGTAGATGTCTACAGGCTGAAGGGAAAGCTTCCTCATCCCCCCCAAGCTTTAGCTCTTTTTGGCAATTTATCCATAGTTTATTGCAGCATCTGGCGTTGACTTCATAGAAATCTGGCCTAAGTTCCCATATCCTGGTCTGCGTTTCGTATTTTTATTCTTAGCTGGTGTTTTTCCAGCTGCATCATTGCCATATATACACAAGGCTGAATTAGGCCCACACGGCTTAAACACATATGTATGAAGCAGAAAATAAAATATGAAAGCCGAGAGGACAAACATAAACAGAAGGGGTAACTTAGCTGACAGAGAGTATTGCAGAATTACAATGCTGCTTTATTAAAAACAGAATAAAAATAAAGTATGTGTATAGAAACATCTATGAACTCAACCCAGTAACTCAAGCAAGATCATTGCTCATACACAGAAGGCCTCATGGATCTACATTTTCGTGTATGGACACTCTAAAAAAGTTTTCCTTTCATATAATTCGTATAATAATTCCTATATAATTTCGTATAATTCAGCAAATTCCTGATTTTTTTGTTGTACTTTTGTATCTGAAAATTCCAGGGAGCCTTCTCTTCAGTTTAGTCATGTGATCTAATGGTTATTTCTTTTATTCTCTATTCTTTATTCTTTCTTTAGAGGTCATTATCTCCTTTACCAGATTTTTTTGTATAATGCAATTAAATAGACTGTGGGGACACAACATATCATAGTTAGGACTGATGGATAAGATCTTCTGTCCTATTGATGTAAAGCAAACCTGTCACCAGGAATGTCGTTTTTAGCTGGTGACAGGCTCTAATAGCCTATGCTATGCTGATTTTAAAAATGCCTTTGTCAGCATTGTGAATCATTTCATCAGTTTATAATAGTTGAATTCACATTACCTGGTTCCCTGCCAGCAGCATGAGTCCTGGGGGAGGGGCAGCTGCAGCCTGTGTGTGTGTCTGTGTCCCCTCCTCCTTAACAATTGTAATTACATGACGGAGGGGGGATGCATGAGTGTGAGAGGAGAGTTACACAGACACACACAAGCTGCAGCTGATGCCTCCCTGGGGACTCGACCCATGCTGCTGGTTGGGAGCCAGGAAATGTAAAATACACATCCACTTCCAATTTCATCATATTGTGCAATAGTGACCCAATTCCACATCAAATATAAAGCCAGAATTTACTTAAAGAGTCAATAATACTGCATATATTATAAATTTACCTTTTTAGTAGCGCTTATAATCTGAATGCTCCACACATAAAAATACAAAAGGTAACAGAAATCACTGGGAGAATATTTGATTGAATGAATAAAGTGCAGGGGAAAAGCTAGATCCCTTTACTGCCTTCTCCATATCATTTAAATATAAGGTTTAACCAGGACAATAGTCTGACTCTAGAATGGACATTATAATAGCATTTAGGTAATGGAATACTTGTATTTGTAAAAATATCAGAAGACGCACAAAATCAGGTCAAAGAAGTAGCCTAAAATGTGTTCTACAGTGCTTCTGGTGCATGATTGCCAAAAGAAATATCTCCATCTTTAATGAAAGCCAAATCAGCTCTTTCACATTGAAACTAATAGACATTTTGGCTGCTTCAATTGCATCTGATGATATCAATCTCTAAACAAGTATGGCCAGATGTGTGACTGACATGGAAGTGCGCAGTATAGTTCCCCCTTCTCCCCTGATTACCCCTTGTTTTGTGCTTTGGCTAATTGGAAGCATATATGATACCGGAATAATGAAGTGTAAAGCAAAATTCAATTATAAAAAGCTAATATGTTTAATAAGACTGTAATACATAAACACTTATTAGATAATATAATGTGCACTGTTAATATAAAGCATTCAGTTCTCACTGACTAATTGAATGGGCCATGCAGTAATTCACTTATTCTATTAGGATCTCTATTTCTCAAATGAAACAAAGAGCAGTTTAATACATGTTACAAAGGAAACAACAAATGTGTTCATCCATTGTGATAAAAAATTTTTAATCAATTATATTGAAGTCCTTTCATTATATTTAATAGTAGAACATACAAAATCCCCTGTTCCCCCCTTCTTCCAGTGATAAATTGTTTTAATGCATCTAATGTATTGATGACATATCAAAAAAATGGCCCACATTTATTAAATCTCCTGCACCAGTTTTCTGTCTGACTTTGCACCTCTTTTAGTGCCAACTGCTTGCACATATATATATAAAGTGTCCGTGACACATTTGTGTAGCAGCTGCACTATACCCGACATAACACAAAATTATGTACAGAAAGGGGTGTTCCGGTGCACAATCGGACCGTGCCCAGAAATTCATGAATCAGGTGCAGCCTGCACACTTCACAGGCAAATTGCTCATAGTGCAGTTTGTACAGTTTTTAATAAATGTGGGCTAATATGTTTCAAATACCTGATAGATACGGGTCCCAGAAGTAGGTGTTCTGACTTGGGTACTCCAATAGGATGGAATGGAGAGTGGCCTACATGGGGAACTCTCATTGTTCGCACCTCTGCAAGAGATCTTCTCACAGCTGGGACCTGCATTTATGACATGTCCTGTGGATATTTCATACTGAAGATGGGAACACCCTTTTAACCAACATGGTTTAAGCTCCTAAATCTGGCAATATGTGTCTGCTATTCTTCTATACTTTAGAAATTTCTAACATTGCACATGTGCAGTAAACCTAGGTGTACAGACAGTTATTGCATTTTGAGCTTGATATCATGTGCTAGAAGTTGGAAAGAAGTCCTGGTCTCATCTCTGGAAATTAAACTATTACTAAACTTTAAAATGACTCGAGTTTCGGACCCTAAACCCCATACGAACCTGCTGGTGGCTAAAACTCTAGTTTAATCTACATGATGTATTGATACACAGGCAGTCCTGCAGACAAAGTATTTTTGCGTCACAGCCCCAGATCACAGAGAAGCTATGTTTGGATGTCTACAAATTGCCCTGCACAATGTTGGTTTTACTTGTTAGGGGGATTTATCAGTAGGTAGAACCCTGGAAAGAGCTCATTTCTACAAGTGTTCCTGTGAATGCTTGTTCCTGATAACTGGCCTAAATCATTTGCTCATGATTTTCAGTGGACCTTTTATTCTCTAATAGATTTTGTTGTTTTTTATGTTATTTCTGTAAAATCGTTAGGTCTCCAGAATAAATTGACATGTACTGGCCTATTTCTCTAATCTCGTTAGTATAAATAGGTCAAACTTCATGGAAACTGTTAGAAATACTGGACTGTTTTCCTAAACAGGAATTTAAAGATAAAGGTTAAAAGTAACACAGCTGTTCTTTGGCAAAATGTACCGTAGTTTAAAGTAAGGAAAACCATATGTCAAGTATTTTTCAGCATAATATATAAATTATTATACATAAAAAGATATAATAAAAATATGATTCTGAATCTTAATCTCATGAGCAAAAGAGCTTGGGTCAACTGGTTATCCACACAAAATAGAGAGCTCACTTACTGTGATCTATTCTGTGTGTGGCCTAAGATCTTCAGTGCATTTCTGTAGAAAATACACATGTATGAATGGATGATTTTGCTTCTAACATAGAAAGCATTAATACCATCCATACATACCATTCTCAGGAGGATATACATAAAGACACTATTTATATTCCATGTGAGAGTTTATGACATTAAACCTTTTGGGTAAATGAACCCTGTGGATTTTGTTAAAAAAGGGAATTTCTATAAACATATATGAACAGTGCTCCTCCTTCATACCATTCTAATGCTGTATGTGTATTATTAAATGGGCTTGTCCGAGACCTAACTGGAATTGACAGTTGACCTGTGCATATCCAGATCTTTCTTTTTTGCTTCAGCAATAGCCTTGCACATGAAGACTTTAAGTAATACAATTTCCATGTCCATAACTTACTGAATAGAAGGAATTCTATCACAGGTCACAAACTAAAGTATTTGAGTATAGGAGTCTATTAATACTTTCTCAAACCGATCTTCTTTTATTTAAGAAGCTAATTTTCTGTACTACCGCATATTACTTTTATCAAATATTACAGATTGCTCCTCCATTTATTTTTAAGTATCCAATACTGTACTGTCTAATAAATATTTTTATGCAATATAAAACTGTGTTGCTAATTATGCTGTACAATCTGACTACACTACTGGATATGACACCTATGTCAGGATTTGTCACTTCGGTCTTCATTATGAGTTTAACTGCAAAGGTGAAGGTATAAGTAGAAAGCTCTGGGGGGAGCAAGGAAAGGTGAATTCATTTTTGTTTTTTGTGGGAGGGGCAGTGTGCCTTATGGGTGGGTGGGGGACAGTGTGGCTACAGGGGGAGGGGTAGTGTGGCTTATGGGTGGGGGGACAGTGTGGCTTATGGGTGGGGGGGACAGTGTGGCTATAGGGGGAGAGGCACTGTGGCTTGTAGGGGGCAACAGTGTGGCTTATGGGTGGGGGGGCAGCGTGGCTACAGGGGGAGGGGCAATGTGGCTTATGGGTGTGGGAGAACAGTGTGGCTTATGGGTGGGGGAACAGTGTGGCTACAGGGGGAGGGGCAGCGTGGCTTATGGGTGTGGGGGAACAGTGTGGCTTATGGTGGGGGGGACAGTGTGGCTACAGGGGGAGAGGCAGTTTGGCATGTGGGGGGGAACAGTGTGTCTTATGGTTGGGGGGCAGTGTGGCTACAGGGGGAGGGGCAGTTTGGCTTATGGGTGTGGGGGAACAGTGTGGATTATGGGTGGGGGAACAGTGTGGCTACTGGGGGGCAGTGTGCCTTATGCATGGGGGAAACAGTGTGGCTATGTAGAGGGCAACATTGTGGCTATGGGTGGAGGGGACAGTGGGGCTATGTAGCGGGGGACAGTATGACTACCTAGGGGAGGACAGTGTGGCTTATGGAATGTGGCTTATGGGGGGACTGTGTGGTTACTGCAGGGGGGGAAGGGACAGTCTTGCTACTGGGGGAAGGCCCACTCAGGCTCTGTCACACAAGGGCCTACTTAGACCTGGAGCCGGCCCTAGGTTCATCTATGTCTGTATACTGCTAAAAAAACAAGATTGTTATAGTTAGACTGCTGAATCCAATTATATATATATATATATATATATATATATATATATATATATATATATATATCACACAATTTTATTTTAATAAAGAGATCACTGCATTTTACATACTGTATGCATCCATTATTGAGCACTTAACTAAGGCCATAAATGTTATGTCATTTTTAAGGTAGATACTGTCGAACTAACCTGTGAAGTCCCTGCAGACTAGGGCCCTGCCTAAAGCAGATAAACTGCCCTGATAAGGGCAAAACGATTATCAGAAAACCTGTTAACAGACCCTTAGTGCCCAGGCAAAGTGAGAAAGAAAAAGCGGGTAGGTAACGGGAGGTTAGAGACAGACCTGTGTCCATACAAGGATACAGAAATGTATCAAGGAAATGAACTAATACAAGTCTCAAAGCAGGTTTGCACCAGGAGAGATGGCAAGACACAGAAGGACAAAAAAAGGAGATAATAGGCAGACATGCAAAGTCAGACAGAACTGGTTCAAATCCAAAATGCTGATCAGGCACAGAATCGAATAGCAAGAAAATGGTCAAATAAATGTAGCAGTGTTTGGATACACAGAATAGAAAAAAATAGATACAGACAAAGTCTCAAATAACTGCAATATACCCCTGAGGAAGCCAACAGAACACGTGGTGCACAAAATCCCTTCCCCCAACCAATACTCGGTGATACCCATTTCATGTTATACTGAAAATATGAGCAAACTGTTTGCTTATTGTTTTTTTATGGTTTTGGATTTATACTCAACCCACCATAGGCACATGTCGCTTTATTACAGATAAGCCACAGAATTTTTATACAGATTTAGTCAGTACAGGATTTATTCAACAACATTTCATACCAGTATAGGTCTCATATTAACCAATAGGGGTTAGGTTGTACAATGCATGTATTTGATGTTTTCATGCATTATGGTTTGGCACATATTGCCATGTGTTTTTAAGTGTTTTTATTGATAGTGCTATGTGCATTAATAAAGAAAGACACATTTTTTTTATATTTTTCAATATCTTGGCCCTCTTTATACACATCCCACTATTCTGCTTGTGTTTACATATGTATTCTTGGGAAGTGTGGCAAATGTAGTCTTGGGAAGGCCATCCATCACTCAAGTCACAACTTGTACAAACGCACAGGTTTAGATAACACCACCTAGCTTTCCAGAGGAGCACGCACCCAGCTCAGCAAAGGGAACTAACTCTGAAAGGCAACTGTCAATCAGTACTCCCAGCCAAACAGCCCTGGTTCTGGCTACACGCACAGAAGCCTGAAACTTGAGGTTTCAGAATTCTGCAGGACCAATTCAGTCCAAGCAGATACCAAACATGTATACTTACCTAGAGAGAACCTCTTTTGCATCCAAAGCCTATGAGTTGCTTTAATCTAGCTGAGGAGGTATTCTTTAGCTTCACTCTGCAGGTGCAAGATGTCTTGCATATTCACACTAATATATTTATATTTATTTATATTTATATTTAGCAACTAAAACACCCATCAAAACTTTGTATTAAATGAGTGCTTGTCATTAGGTACCTTTTTTTGGCTCTAGTGCAAAAAATAAACTTACATACTCATCTTCTGGGAATAACCGATGCTCCCCATGGCTGCTCTTCTATTTTCTCTTTGCGTGAAACAGCGGGCAGAGGAGCATCCCATGCACGACCCCGCCATATCATAGTGTGAATCGTCGGGCAGAGCACATGGACGCCCCTCTGCCCACTGTTACACGCAAAGAGAAGGAAGAATTGGAGCCGAGGGGAGCATCAGGGAGCCGCGCGGAGCATCGGGACTCCTGGAAGGCGAGTATGTAAGTTTATTTTTTTACACATGTGTATAAACAGAGCTTGGGTTTTTCAGCACATTTTTTATGCTGAAAATCTCAGCTTATATGCAAGTATATACTGGTATATTGTGCTATACTATTTATGTATACTGTATTTCATAAGTTTGGAATAAATTACTCAACTGGGTGGGTCAAACAGACCTGCCCATAAACTTCCCCACTGGAAAAGAATGTTCTCACAGTTTTATTAGCTTCAAGTTCAAATTCCAGTATGATCCTATCAAGGAACTAATAGGTACAGACTAATATATCTTGACATATGCTTGGAAATAGTTATTGACCTTTGCAAATGTTATGTTGGAAAATCAAATACCATCTGGATAGCTCACATTTCGGTTCAGATGTTAAATATTGACCAGCAAGATTGACCCTATACTGGATGAATCCTTATTACATGATGACTGAGGACCAAATAATTTGCTTGTAAGTTATGGTGGTGATTTGAAACTGGTATTCATTAGAAACTTGGATATCATCATGATATCATGTTCTCACCTGAAAAAGTTACATAAGCAAAATGAACTATAATGACCATATTTTAGCATTATACACAGGGAGGGGGTTTGGTAAAACCCAAAAAAGCTGGCATGGCACTATTGGCATAGGAGTCTTCGAATAGAATTAAAAATACTTTTTATTCCAGAGTAAACGCATTTCGTGCAATAAGCCATCTTCAAGTACAATTGGAACAGGATAGATGGTTGCTGTCAGCGTCTGTTTAGCATGCTGCATCCTCCACCTAATGACTTCCTGCAGATTCCCTCTTTTGAAGTCGGCCAGACACTCGGGTTTCCATAGTTACCTGACGCTATCTCCCTACCATGGAAGTTCCGGTTCACTGACCCGCAACTTCCGATTAGACTGTGATAATACGTGTGTGAGGCACTGTGCCCTCGTGTGTCTTTGGCGGGAAAAACAGACGCTGACAGCAACCATCTATCCTGTTCTAATTGTACTTGAAGAAGGGCTTATTGCCCGAAACGCGTTTACTCTGAAATAAAAAGCATTTTTAATTCTATTCGAAGACTCCTATCCCAATAGCGCCATGCCAGCTTTTTTGGGTTTTACCAAACCCCCAACCTGTTTATATTGGAATACTGGTTTTAGCCTACGGATGAACACCAGCGAGCTGAAGGGCAGCTAGGGATGCTATTTAAGTGCACTGATAACGTAATAAGGTGAGCATACTTCTAGGGGGGGTTTCTGCGGATACCCTCCACTATTTATCGTTCTCTAGGATACCGTATTATTTTCCCCCTCTGATCCTGTATTACTTAATCTATACAAATGCTTGAAGCTTAACAAGCAAGGGAAACTTTCATCTTTCATTTAAATAGGACATACAATATATGTTACTTATAGACATCACCGAAAGAAATGTAGAAGTGTTAAGGATTAATGACATTTTAAGACTATAATGTCAATCTTAATAATGTATAAGCTTCACTTACAATGAAGAAATCAGTCTTCTATAACAAGTAAATTCTCAGCAGCATTAAACATATCCAAAATTACGGTATGTCATATCTGCTCATAAAATACTTCTAAAATCATAAATGATTTAATATAAAGAAAACATTGTTAATTAATTCTACTTTTTTACATTAGGGCCGATCTTAACGTGATTATATTTTGGAACATTAAAATGATCCAGATAATTCCCTGAAATATAAGGTGGAGTTTAGAAATATGTTCTGTTCAGGCTTAAAATTTCTGGCTTTAATTTCTTTAACACAAGTTTCACTGGAAAGACACATGAGAAAGATCAGGTTCTTTATCGTGTTCCACTGTCACTGGCAATCACTTCAGTTACTGTGTTTCCACTGTTTAGTTAACTCATTCTATGTAAATTGAGTGCCAGACAAAGAATTCAATTGTTCATTTCCCACACAGAAATGATTACACTTTATGTCCCAATACAAAGGTTTATCTTTGAGATTTCACTTATCTACCTGCATAAGAACAAGAACTAAATGTATGTAACAGTGCAGGAGATTAATAAAGTTGTATTGCAATTCATTTAAGCTATGCAGCATTTATAACCACATTTATCCCATGGCTGTTTTTGCCAGGGAAGTTGTGGGATAAAAAAGTCATAATTAATACAATGACCAATAAAGGCAACACCAGGTAGGGTATGCAATATCATTGTTAGCCCTCATTATAAAAAATGCTTTATTTACTTAAAATTAAATTGGCTGATAAGATAAATGCAAATGGGCTGACAGTCACATTAAGGCTGGAGGGGAAAGGTTACTTCGGAAAATGCTATCTTGGGCTCCACAGCACCTAGAACCATTCTACTCGTATCTTTTTAAAGTGTGAACTACAGTCTGTCAGATTAAGTATAAATTCTATTAATAATTAAAATAAACAAATCTCATTTACTACCTTGGATGTCATCATTGAATGTACAGTATTGATCTCTGTATCTGTTCAGCAGGCGGAAAGCATTAGCATTGGCAAAGTCTTCAAACTGTATAAGGCAGTTCATGCCATACCTAAGAAAGAATAAAGCAACAATACAAGAAGTAAATTTATCAGTTGAAGTATGGGAGTCTGCCAGCTACCAAATCATCCCACAGGTAAAATAATTTTAGAAAAAATTCTATTTTATTTTCTTGCATGACTGTAACTGCTCATGGCTGTGACCATGCCCAATTTTTTTTTCTAAATATCAAACTCCCTTTACATTGAACTGTCTATCAATTTAGTCTCAAATGTCACAGAATAAAACATATTTTGTATAATTAGATGTAGAAACTGCAGTACATGCTCCATTGTACTGCAGTTCTGTGAAAGAAACATTCACTGGATCATCAGACTTTGAGGAGCGCCAAGGTAAATAATTGAAACAAATAATATTTAAAGAAGCTCCAAACCATGGTAACAAATTAAATCTGTAGTATTAAATCACTATGTGCCTTTGGTCAAATCTCTTAGGAAATAGTAACACTGTGTAAAAGTAACACTGTGTTTTTATATCATACTTTCCACAAACAAATAAGTTACTAATACTTAGAATTTTATAACTTCTGCGGTTTGCATTTCCAGTCCACTCATTGTTGAAATTCCATTAAAAAGTATAAGAATCCAATGTAAAATTGAATAAAGCTTTCAAAACACAGTTCACAAATGTAAAGGAATCTGGGTAACATTATATTTGTTGTTTAAATCATATACCCCAAACTATCATCAGAATATGTGACAGCAGTTGTGGACTAGGTTACCTAGGGGCCAGCAGTAAAATCTTTTCTTTTGGCCCATCATCGTAGCAGCTACATGCCAATTTTATTTGTCACTGATTCACAAATTGCCAAAACATAGCAGACAAAAATCTCTTTTAGGAGTGGCTTACTCTGAGAAGTTTGGTCTTGGGGCCATGTCATTAACCTGCGGATTGTCTCTTACACGGATGTAAGGGTTCTTAGCTTTGTAAATCAGGAATACATGCCCACACAGATGAAACTGTGACCTGGTGGTGCTTCAATGACAACTGAGCATACAGTAGACCAAAATGGACAGAAGAGACTGATTCTAGCTCCATCCCTTATGTAACAGTGCACAACTGCAATCAGCAACTCCACTCAACTGAAAAATTGTAGAACTTTTCATTACACAAACCATATCAATTATTTTCTAAAAGTGAACAACCCCTTTAAGGTTGCGCTCAAGAAAACTTATTTCCATATTTTTTCCGACCATTTCTTGACACATTCCTATAACTTTATAAAACTCCTTTTTATTAGATATCCTCCAATCCTCCAAAAGTATAAAACATATCTATTTCTCAAATCTAATATATAAAGCTAAATGTATGTATGTGTGTGTATGTCCGCTAAAGAAATCTACACCGTCACGTTTGCAATCACCAAATTTTGCATAGCCGTGACTTCATAGACTAGGTTTTGAGTCAAAATTTTTATCTTACGCTTTCCATGAAGTAATATGTGAGGTAATATGGGTAAGGATAGAGACAGAGAGACAGTCAGGCAGACAGAAAGAAAGAAAGAGGAAGACAGAGACAGACAGAAAAACAGACAGAGAGAGACAAACAGATAGACTGAAAGACATAAAGAGAGAGACAGTAGGCAGAGATAGAGACAGACAGAGAGAGAGACAGACAGTGAGACGGGCAAACAAAAGAGAGAGAATGAGAGACAAAAGAGAGAAAGACATAAAATATGACATACAGAGAGAGATGCAGAGAGAGACAGACAGACAGAGAGAGGCACAGATAAAAAGGCAGAGAGAAACAGACAGATACAGAGATATAGAGGTAGATCTAAAGAGATAGAGATAGATATAAAATATTTTTTGTTCACCCATTCTATTTTTTTATAGCTAAGAGCAGTTATTCACTTTCGCTGGGGGCTATAGCTAAAATATATATATATATAAATAACAAAGCAGTGTAGAGCAGCACCGTGAATAAAGGCTTGGCGGGTGCAGGTCTTCGTGGGGGTTCTGACATAAACCTTGCTCGACTAGTAGTAAACGATGAAGCAGCACTTCAAAATAACTAAAACAGGTTTTATTCCACCATCAAATAGCATCTTTTCACCTTTTCCATAAATGCTTGATAATGCCTTTATGGAAAAAGGTGAAACATTGCTATTTGTTGGTGGAATAAAACCCGTTTTCTTTATCTTGGAGTGCTTCATCGTCTGCTATATATATATATATATATATATATATATATATACATATATATATATATATATATATATATATATATATATATAGGTCTAAAAAGCCCATTAAACACTATTTTATCACAGACTTAACTTATTTGACTACAGATGCTCATTTCATTCCCCGGTATATTCTATTATGTATTGCATTATAGTTTAGAAACTTATTGAAAGGAGAGGTCATTATAAATCATTTTACTGAGCTAACAGTCTGCACAGATAGTACTCGCTATCAGAACTACTACTCATACTTGTGTAAAAACAAAGCCGTGTCTTCAATTAAATGCTCAGTTCAATGGCTGGGAATGTCTGGAAGTCTTAAATGCCAAGTATCAATAGAAGACATGTTCTATTTTTGATTCATTTTTACTGGAGCTTTCTCAGCTTTCAATGAAACATGAAATATTTTAATCTGTGCATTAAAGAAGCCAAAGCAAATATCGCCAGACAGATATGTCTGAGCTTTGGACATAAAAACTCTGGTACTAATTTAGAATTTATATTGAGACCATCAGAGCAAATTTAATTGAATTCCTTTTTTCTTTCTTCCTTTGTTTTTGTTACTTAAACTATTTATCTACATTTCTGTTGGTTACCAGGAGAAATGATGCGTCATATATTTTGATATATATAACTTTCCTAACTAGGAAAGAAAGGACTCCTTGCATCATGTATCACTGTGAGTTTGCGCTATGGTCGCACATTCCCAGTTAGACCTCTATAGAATACAATATAAAGGCCCATAGTCTAGGAATAGTATAGACGCATTTGTATCTTTGTGAATGTCAAAAGCTTCAATGGGGGTTTATTACTTCAATTTTATGTCTCTGTCATTGCATGTACAGTAAAAACTTCACTCTTCAACATTTTTGCTACTTCCAAGTAAGTCTGAACAACAACCTTCTTGTTCCTTCCAGCCGGGAGTCTAACAAGTTACAGCTTGGTTTTTCATTATCTCAACTGTTTAGCTTCACATGGTCGAAAGTTTGTTGCAGGACATTGCACGGTCTGCAATTTACAGACTGAACCAGGTTGTCTGCATATAAAATGTAATTTATCCAGAAATACTTACTATTCTTATGGTGGTTATTTCAGACAATGCTACTTGGGAAAAAAATTAAACATATCTCCTCAAAAGGAAGGAAATTCTTTTAAATTACCATTTACACATCTACCCTGACATCAATATTTCAGTTTTAGAGAAACATGATCTGGGTATTTCCTAACCAGAGATTTTCTTATTTGAGAAATCTATTTCAGTGTTTTCATTTTCATCACTGCACAAGGTACAGCACCATAAATCTATCACCATTAAACTGTTGTAGAGTTCTATCCCTTCTACCTACAAAGACCCATTTCGCCTACAAAGACAATAGGCTACTACAAGCCAGGGTTTGGAAATGTCATCAATGGTGTTCATGTTCCAACCCAGTCTTTCTTCTATACAGGGTGAAGGGATACTACTTCTGTGAGAAATTCAGGTTCTGTGGCTTGAGGCTGCATTAACAAGCGAATGCAGATTTACTGTATACTTTAGGAGCACCATGTAAGTCTCCCTCTGGACAGAGCTGTATGTTATGTTGATACCTGAACCAAGAGAAGGTGCAGGTTGCCACACCAGTTTTGGACCTTTCATATCTTTCTTTCCATTTTCAATTAACTGTGACTTTGCAAAAACCAGTGAGCTTAATCTATAGGAAATGATTTAGGGCCAGCACCAATATAATATATATGTATATATATATATATATATATATATATATATATATATATATATACATTATTGGGCACATTTATATTGTGCGGTACAGTACTATATAATGAACTTTCATAATATGAGAACCTTAAGAAAATGGTTCCATAGTTGTAACGGTGTGCAGCAACGAATGACTTTCCCATATTGAGTTAAAGGTTTTGTCAGTGAATAATTGAATTGCATACGGCCCCTACAAGCTTCAGGGCTAGAACAATAACACAGACTCATATGATATTTATGTCTGTGCTAGGGATCATTAATTCTCAACATCACGGTTTTTGGCATTAGCAATTTTTTTAAAGGAACTCGTACCAGGTTTGGAATATATGAATTTGTAGTTCATCTTTTGGAACCATGGGACTTCTTTGCAATGTAGCTGTTTTAGCCAAAGCTAAGCTAATAGCCATAAAAACTGCACAAGTAAAGCTCAACATCAGATAAAGACCACATGGTTAAGCCATGGTATGTTATTTCCTATATATTAAGATCTTAGGATGGATTTGTTTATTCTAGTAAAGTTTATATTCACTCACCTAATTTCCAACCACAAGTTTGTTGAAGCCTCTGCTCTTTCAGTAAAATAATATTTTACGACTTTGCTTACAATTGCCCCACAACTGTAGATTTCTTTTATTTTGTTACTTCTTTAAGCAAATGTACCTTCAAAATCAAGTGTGATAAACAAGGACATCATGGATCCAGGCACTGTTAATGTGGCAATCTGCATATATTTGTTATCCATGGCCTCCTTCTTTCTAAAATCATTGTTTAAAATTATGCTAATGAGTTAAAAGGGCACAGTCTGATGTTAATAGGGCCCCTATGTGCTGCAGCTTAACAGGCTGTTACGGTGTACATGGAGAAATTCCCCCCCCCCCCCACCGTGGGAGATTAAAGCAGGCAGAGGGAGGAAGAAGTGCTGAGGGAGTAGGGGGAGGAACAAAAAGCCTGTGAAGCTGCAGTATGGAGGGTCTCTCGTAACGTAATTTTAAAAGTTGATTCAAATAATCAATAACAAATATAAGAAGATTGCCACAATCACAATGCCTGGACCTATATGAAAGGGTCCCCGGTTTATCCATGCTTAAGTTTAATGTTAGATTCCCTTTAAAATAAACTCATTTAAAGTGGACTTATTACCAGTCCAGACATTATTTGCATTAGTCATAAACTTATATTTCGGGATAATCGTTTCTAATTTTATCTGTTTTGTCCAATGGAGTATATTCAGGCCTTGTAAAAGTAAAGTAGGTGTTTGAAGTTGAATGTGTGTCCCTACATAATCTTCTACTGTCAAGCACTTGACTAGCACTTTCCTTTCAGCATCTTAGCCATGAACTTTAAAGTTTGTACTGTGTAGCAGCACAGGATTTTGAACGTTGTGCCTTTAAAGTGAGATCTCTGACTTCTCATTCATTCCACTATGGGCATGAAAAGAGCTCTGATTTGGTCACTAAGAAGAGGGCTGGAGCACATGTATTGCACTGCAGTACACTGCTGTAAAAGGGTTGTCTACTTTCAGCAAATAACTTATATTGTTTGTATAATGAAAAGTTTTACAATTTTACAATATATTTTCTGTATTAAATCCTCATGTTTTCTAGATCTCTGCTTGCTGTTCTGCTATAGGACGCTTCTATGCTTACACAAAGGATATCAATTATTTGCTGAAAGTGGGCAACCCCTCTAAGGTGAGCAGTTACACTATTTGTATGAGGCATCTAAGGTAACTTAAATTGGATGTTCAAACAGCGCACACTGGTGTTATACTTTGCTGAACACATACTTTTAACCATATAATATAACTTTGAAAAGATGATGGTTTAACCCACGAGTAGATTAAACCACTGTACCTGTTTGCTGAAGAGTTTTATATATATTCATATTATTACAAATTATACATAATTTATATGCTACAGTTTCACACAAATTGAAATGAATCTTTTATTCTTCTGGTAAGAGCATCATCTATAAAACAGCTGTGTGCCCAGTTTGATTCAGTTGAGCTTTTATGGGCTGGTTTATAACTAATGTTGATAAGCTGCACAATCTGAGACTTTTAATAATGTAAGGAACTACTACATTTTTGTTTCACCATCTGCTGTAATTGTACACCAGTACTAAAACAGATTATGATTCACTTTAAACGAACTACTGCAGTTATTAAGCATATCCTATCCCTACATAGCAGTAGAAAAGATGGCCACTGGCTGTTATATATGGTACAAGCAAGGAGAATGGGTTTGCTTTGGAGGTTCATGGACCCTGTGTTCTCATGATCAGATGGAGAACTTCTTTAAGCTCTGAAGGAGCATTTTTAAGGATTTATTTAAAAACCAAGCCCCAGGTTTATTCTCAAAAGCTTTAGTCCCTACTGTACAGTCTAGGGTTAACTGCACATTCTCAACTGCACACCTCAAATCCGTGGTCCGTTTTTGCGGTCCTTATGTCATTGGTGTGTGTAATACGATGTAGAGGAGTATGTCGCACAGTCAGTCTGTGTCAGCTGTATGTCATCTGTCTTCAGGAATCCACAAGAAAAAATGGAATGGAAAAAATGGCAAATGATGTTACTAGATTATCCCAACCTCTTGAAGCTTTACATGATTCATTTTGCACGGAAAGCACAAGGATGTTGCTTATGTATTTTTCACATTCACATAAACTGCAAGGGAAGACTTAAGCCACACACACTGCTAGAATAGGACCTGCTCTTAGTTTTCTACAGCCTTCAGGCAGATCAGTGAAAAACATGTTCAAGCGCATGGGTCCTTAGAGATTGATATAGATGTGCCATCAGTATAAAAAAACAGCACACGGACAAAAACAACTTTTGTGTGCATGTAAACAATGCTTTTTCTGCTTTAGCATTTGACATCTATTTAATATTTGAGATTAATCTCTAGATTATAAGATATAAGATTTTAAGACATCTATGTTATAGGGCATATATGGCAATCTGAATCTGATTACAGAGAACTGCAGGATGTCTACTATAGCTGCTACCATGTAGGATTTCCTTTTCTTTTAATTGATTGATACTGATTTTGCTTATTATAAAGTACTTATTTGTTACACAATATAAGTATTTATATTTCTAGTTGTAGAAAAGGTCATATATATCTTGACCATATATGTTTTTGTGGGTTTTTTTTAACACATACTCATACTTTATGCTTACTTTGCCTTTTTAAGGTCTTTGTCTCTTATTGGAATTCCGTTTTCTATCACAGAATCAACACACAAAACACATTTCAACTTCAAAATCCTAATGTTTCTTCCATCAAAAGCAATAGACCTGTGTTTATAGCATATACAGACTGCAGACTATAAACAGTGTATAGCTATCTCTGCACTATTTCTCATCTGTCGAATACCTTACTGGAGCTATACACAGTGGTCTGAACAGCACATTTAGTGGTAGAGATACCTTTACTTTCAATAAACCTGAGTCTGGCAATGGAGACAGACTAGCCCACAAGATACTCTAGGTTAAACAGATGCCCTGTGATTGAAATAAAACCAGTGGAAAATGAAAGAAATATACCCATTTGTTTTCAAATCTGAAACTGGAAATAGATTTTCCATGCATAGCTTCCATTTAGATGGCCTGATTGCAAAGTATCGAAATATGTTGGCTGCTGGGAGGTATATTTGGAATACCTTAGTGGAAATCCTATATTACTTGCAAGTATGAAGACTCATAGCTGGTGACCTGCTAATTTTTTGCCCAGAAGTCCAAGCATGCGTTATTTTTTCACTCTCACGTTCCAAAAGCCACATCTTCCACCAAAGTAATGGAAAAATACAATTATTACTTCAGTGCCTAATTTGCATCTACCAAAACATCCGGGTGACTATCACCCCATAGCCTTGACATCGCATGTAATGAAAATCCTGGAGCGGCTGATACTTAGGTACCTAAATGTGACAACTGTGAGTTACTGTGATCCTGTACAATTTGCTCTAGAAGTACTTGGGTGCTCCAATATTATAAAGATTTTTAGCAAATTTTTCTTTCCAGAGTTATGGCTTTTTCTGTTCAGAAGCTGCTTCATAATTTTTTTTTCTCAACAGCAGTGAAGTAGACAGAAAATAACCTGTATCTCTGTATCTAGCCTGAAGTTGAGTCAAATTTAGGCTGCCCACAGTTACCATGATGGCTTGTGTTTTCTCATTAAGTAATTTAGCAGTAACAAGGGCAAACCACATTTTTTCATACAAAGTTGCAAAGTTGTTGCCATGGAGGGACAATGCTTCTCTTAATCAGTTAGTGTCCTAGTGGTAAGGCTCCCTCTGTTAAGACAGTTTTCCCTTGCTCAAGGAGAGCAAGGGAAAAATATTACATTTGTGAGAAGAAGGTGTAGGAGATCATGATAAAATGAGGAACCTAGATTGTTAGTGTTGCAAAATTTATGGAGGGGAGTTGTGACTACTGTGGGGGAACTGTGACATAAATTGACAACTGCATAGGCATTGTTACGTCTGACGAAGGCTCATTTGAGCGGAAACGCGCGTTGGGGCTGGAGTCACCCAGTACCTGGGAACCTGCATTTTGATTATGGGTAAGAGAAGCTGTTTACCTTAATACTCGGGGCAAGTGCAATATAACTATATACATGTAATAACATTACCTTATGATTATAGTGGCACATATCCTTTTAAATTTGCCTGAGTCTTAGATAATACACGACGCGTGGTTTTCCCTTTGTGTCCTAGTTGTGTTACTCCCTTGTCTGCGCATCACCACCTGTGATTGTACATTTTTAAACA
Source organism: Engystomops pustulosus (assembly GCF_040894005.1). Taxonomy (NCBI): domain Eukaryota; kingdom Metazoa; phylum Chordata; class Amphibia; order Anura; family Leptodactylidae; genus Engystomops; species Engystomops pustulosus. The sequence continues at coordinate 126,164,480 of NC_092413.1, read as the reverse complement.
GTATTAATTATATTTATCCGTGTACCCTTATTTATTTACTGTTTGTTGAATTTAATAAAGTATTATTCTACCATATAAGAACCATGTGTTTTATGTCCTGGGCCCGTTCCTCCCCTGTGTGGACAAAATAGGCTTATAATTATTATTTACAGCCCTAGGCTTTGGTGTTCTACATGACTTTAGAGGTTACTATGTTTTACTGACCAGGCTATATACTTGGATAAATATGTGACCGGCTTTACCTCTATTCAGTGGTCAACTGTAGGTATAAAGTGAGGGGAGAAGTATATTAGGTAATTTACCAATATACATCTATTAATAGTTCTGCTCCACTTTTCTTGAAGCCTCCTGTCTTTTACTTCATCAGCCAGACATTCCTTTCCATTAAATGGCTGTAGATGGAGGGTCATGTGATCTCTATTTTTCCAGGCACAATCACCCTACCAGGACCTTGATCTTATATACATGAATACTATCATAAGGTCCTAGCAGGATGTTCTTGAACATATAGATACCACACGATTCACTGTAATTGGAGGTATTCTTGCCGGAAATTAAAACGTAGCTTTTTTTTCACGTATTAAAATTATTGGACAGAACTATATTGACAGACAAACAACATATAGAATTTCTTGCTTCGTCAGTTATTGTCTTTGGTAGGTGTGTGAGCTTGTGTGCTCCTCAACCTACTCTAAATTATTGCGCTGTAGTCTGTTAGCGCATACACTGACAGAGTTGATTTGTGAACACTGATGTGGTAGGACATCAGTTCATATCCACATCAAAGAGGTGGTCAGGCAGCTAAGTGACAGCTAAATCCTTGCTGCAATGACCACTGCTATCACAATTGAGCGAGTGAGCAGTGGTACTATATAGAGCTATGAGGCTATTCTTGGCCCTGTCTACACGCTCCTAGTATAGCTGTTCTTTGGATTGCTGATCTAAACTGATTGGATTAAATTTCCATGCCTGCCATGACTTCTTATCAGACCCTAGGACCCTACGCGTTTCGTTTTCGCCATAAACTCATCAGGGGTCTAAGGAGAGACTTAGTTAACTAGGGTACATCATGTTAAAGTCTGTGTGGTGTGCACCGCGGCGAGATGTTAGCCATGGCACGCGCCGGTTCAGCCCGTTTAAATCCCAGATCCTTGGCTCGTCACCGCCTATACTAGGAGCCTGTAGATAGGGCCAAGAATAGCCTCATAGCTCTATTGTGATAGCAGTGGTCATTGCAGCAAGGATTTAGCTGTCACTAGTAATGATACTGCCTGACCACCTCTTTGATGTGGATATGAACTGATGTCCTACCACATCAGTGTTCACAAATCAACTCTGTCAGTATATGCGCTAACAGACTACAGCGCAATAATTTAGAGTAGGTTGAGGAGCACACAAGCTCACACACCTACCAAAGACAATAACTGACGAAGCAAGAAATTCTATATGTTGTTTGGCTGTCAATATAGTTCTGTCCAATAATTTTAATACGTGAAATAAAAGCTACGTTTTAATTTCCGGCAAGAATACCTCCAATTACAGTGAATCCAGAAGAATTAAGAGATATTGTTAAGGACACACACCGCAATATTACCACTCAGTGAATAGATACCACTTGACCCTCCATCAGCAGCTATTTTATGGTTAGGAAGGTCTGGTTGATGGGGTAAAAGACAGGACTTTTACAAATCTAGAAAGCAGTGTAAAAGTTTAATCGCTATAATTTTAGATTATATGTTACATGATGAACATTCTCCCGTTGTTCATGATGCCAAATACAGCTGGTTCTTTTCTGTTAGCAATCATTCCTTTTGATGAATAGTTGCTGTCCACTTATAAATCCCATTTTTCAGAAATCATCTAAATTTAGATCATTTCCTTGATACTTAGTTTTGAAGTATTTTATTTTATGCCAGGAAAACATGAATATAGCAGAAGGCTCCCATGTTATTACTTTGCTATAATATTGCTCATTAGACCTCACCCTTTTATTATATGTGGAATCATTTAGCAGTTATTGGTTAATTGCCCACCATACACTATTTGTCCTTTATGGGCTTATTGTTCCATATATAAAAAATCTACTTCATGTACTCTATAGGTTTTCCATAAGAAAAACGTGCAGTGCTGATGAAGTCATAAATGAGATCCTTGCAGGGAGTCTCTTTGGTGGCTGGTGGAGCCAATACAAGATTGACTTTTAGACTGTATCTGACCACCTTCATATTGATCGGCTGCCAGGGAAACAATTAAGTGAGAATTCTATTATTCTTTCCAAGGTGTTAGCCTCAGACATATACCCATCTGTTTTTCCACTGAAATAACTCCCACAGCCATGTGAAAAAAAATGTATGCTCTTTCTGTGTGGGAGTTTGCTGAAATTCCCAATACTATATTTGTATCAAATACTCTGCTATATTAAAGTTTACAGGAAATGGCAACTGTGGAAGGCAGCATATTATGAAAAGTAGTAATAATCTTTTTTTTTTTTTTAAACATTTTTATTATTTTTTACACAGACAATATCGTACACATATAAACAAACATGCATGAACAAAAAAAAAGAATGACATAAAGATGTCTGATCCCAATCAGTTTACAAAGGGGGGGATGGGGGGGGGGTCTTAATAATTTTTAACAAGGCGGAACATGTAATTTATCAGAGTCTCAAAGTGCAATAATTAGCATTAAACCCCTTATACCTACTATTAATGTTACTACAACTACAGTCTTAAGGTAAAATTATTTTAGGGACAGTAGTAAACACCGTGTTTGCTGGTGGTAAGAGTGCACACCGTATTTCGAGGTGGGAGAAGTTCACACTAAAGTTGGAGGAGGGAGTAGTGAATGCCCTTTTTTGGAGGAGGGAGTAATGCATGCAGTGTGTTTTAAGGTCACAGTGGGGCACATTTTCTTACCCGGTCCAGTCGCGATCCAGCGGGTTCTCCGCCGCTGATTCGGGTTCTGCCGGGATTCACTAAGGTCCGTGCGCCGATATTCACCAGGTGTCGCTGCTGCGCCGAGGTCCGCCGAAGTTCACCTGCTTTTTTCTGGTGTATATGAGTGCTTGATCTTGCGACACAAATGGCTTTTTAAATTCTGCGGTTTTTCCGAATCCTTCGGGTTGTCCGGTGGCCACGCCCCCCGATTTCTGTCGTGCGAAAGTCGGCGCGATTGCGCCAAAAATCGATCGCGTGCGCCACAATCCCGTGAAATACAGCGCAAAGCGGAAATATTCGGGAAAAACCCGACGGATTCGCGGCTGCGGACCCTTAGTAAATGTGCCCCAGTGTGTTTTAAGGTTAAAATCACAGCACACAAAACATACACAGCATTGGAGGACTACAGTTTTATTGCCTCCGATACCAAATCTGCCAGCAGAGACGAGTGTCCATTTTATTTGTCATCCTCATCATCCCATAGTGACCCCTGATAAGGTGCCTTAGGACTGAAGAAGTGCCTGGGACCACTGCTGAAGTACCTGTGGCCTCTGCTGAAGTGCCTGGGGCTTCTGCTGAAGTGCCTGGGGATTCTGCTAAAGTGCCTGGTGCTTCTGCTGAAGTGCCTGGGGCTTCTGACCCCACATGGGTGACCCCCAGTAACTATGTCTTTCAGGTCCCAGATTTTATGGCCAGTCCTAGGATACACAGAGACACGGCAGGGCTCAGACCAGTGGACTTTTGGACCTAATTGGTATGATAGTTTCCCAGACAAATCTCTCTGCTGCACAACATATTGCCTAAAACCCCACTTAATTTTATGTACAGCCCCACAGGTGGACCCCTGTCACTGCAGCAGAGATGGAGATATATTGTGGCATAGTGCTGCTTAAGGGACTGTTAAAAAAAAGTCAGAATTAAGGGATTATTGGAACACACACACATATTGTACCACACACCAATGTTTCGCATGTTTTGTGCTTTGAAGCCATCCCAAAATGTAGGCATTATGTTTATTATTACACAGTGTCCACCCAGAGATGACTCCAGATATGATCGTTTATATAAGGTCAGGCCCATATTAGACCATTTAGGTAGCAAATTTATGGGAGTATATACCACTGAGAACCTGAGCACCTATCTATGGACAAGTCCATGGTATATTTTAAAGGTAGTCTGCATTTCGCCAGTACCTGCAAAATGAAGATCTATAAGCTGTATTAGAGTACATCAGAGTATACATTCAAATACAGAGCGTATGAAGGGAAGGACTCCAAAATAGTGCCCACAGAAGGTCCCCCCCCCTTCCTGGGAATTGCTGGAAAAGTAGTTTTTTACTGGACACAGGCTAATACCTCTAGCTTCACAATTTTTACACCAGTACTACACTGTTCAAGTTCCTCGCTTCCAGAAATACCGTGGCATGTGGCACTGTAAGAAGAAATCAGAGAGGTCTCCCGAAGTCGCTGCTTGGGGAAAAACTTAGAAGACAAGAGAGTAAAGCACTATGCAGCGGCTCTATATTGTGTCTTAAGTACAAGGACAAGAGAGAGGTCCTTGTATTAAAAACAATATGATAAATGGGCACAACAGCACCGCTGCCACAGTACAAGGTTCCAGTAAAGAAACCCCCAAACCTGACTGTATATTGGAGTATGATAAGTACATTGTCAAACCAGGTGCTTCAGCCTTATAAGGCCATGCGGAAATCCAGGGTGCGGTGGCATAAGTTGGACAAAATACATTTTGCACTAAAATGGCCTTTTTGAGGCAAAATGCAATTTTAACTCTGCACCCTTCACTTTGTATTACATTTTGGCCAGCATCTCATGGGTTAAAATGCTCACTACAACCCTAGATAAAATCTTTGAGGGGTGCAATTTCCAAAATGGTTTTGTCTTTGGAGGTCTCCTTGTGTACTGGTACTTTAGGGGTTCTGCAATTACATTGTGGCACTGGAAATAATTTGTAGCCAAAAGGGCCTGCCAAAAACCCAACAGCACTAACTCCCTTCTGCACATTGCTGTGCGCCAAAACAGCAGTTGACATCCACATATCAGGTATTTTTTACCTCTAATACCCCCTGAATGTGAAAGTGAGAATATTCTTATACAAAAATTGAAATGTAAAAATTTACAATCCATTTTTGTCTGATTCCTGAAAAAGAATTAAAGGGTTAACATGCTTTGAATAGATGGAGATAAGTTCATAAAATGTGGTTACTTGTGGGGTTTTATAGTACATAAGTCTATACAGGACACTTCCAAACTAAATTGGTCACCAAAAATATAGCTTTTTTTCAAATCTCTTGAAAATCTGAGAACTTGCTACTAAAACTATAAACCTTGTAACATCTATAAAAAAATAAGAAAACGTGAAAAACATTATGGAGATAGAAAGAAGACAAATGGCAAAAGGTTTCTACAAAAAAATAGTTTTTATGACTTTCTGTCTAAAAAGTAGGACATTTGAAACTTTGAAAATTATAATTGTTTTTCTAATTTTTCCTAAATAGTTTCAACCCCCCAAAAAATTATCATCGAAATTAAACCACTAACATAAACTACAATGGGGGTCATTTACTAAGGGCACGATTCGCGTTTTCCCGACGTGTTACCCGAATAATTCCGATTTGCGCCGATTTTCCCTGTATTACCCTGGGATTTTGGTGCATCGGCGCTGGCATGCACACGGCGGAAATCAGGGGGGGGGGGGGCGGGCCGAACGAAAACCCAACAGATTCGGAAAAACCGCCGCCTTTAAAAAACAAAAAGTGTTGCGGAGCTTGCACTTACCTTCACCAGAAATAGGCCGGTGTACTTGAGTGCATTTCAGCGGACTTCAGCGCAGCAGTGCCACCTGGTGGACGTCGGAGGAACTACCTTAGTGAATCCTGGCCGGACCCGAATCCACCGCAGAGAATGCGTCGCTGGATCGCGAATGGACTGCCCCAATGTGTCACGAGAAAACAATCTCAAAATAATTTGGATTAGTTACAGTGTTGTGCCCTTAAGGGGTCAAATGGCAAGTTTAAGGGGTTTTCCCACAAAGGCAATTTAGGGCCTATCCATGGGATAGGGCCTAACTTGCTGATCAGTGGGGGTCTAAGTGCTGAGACCCCTGCAGATCGCGAGAACGAGGGGTCCGTCCATCCCCTCCTCAGACCAATGGAGCAGACGGCCGTGTATGACCGTTCTGCTCCATTCATCTCTATGAAGCTAACGGAGATCAGTGAGCAGGGCGCTCTGCAATTTCCATCAGCTACATAGAAATTAATGGAGTAGATTGGTCATGCGCAGATGTCTGCTCCATTAGTCTGAGGAGTAGTGAGGGGTCGGTCGGACCCCTCATTTTCACTGATCAGCAAGTTAGGCCCTTTCCTGTGGATAGGGCCTAACTCGCCTTTGTGGGAAAACCACTCCAGTAAAAATGCCATATTACGAATAGAGAAGACAGGAAGGGCTACACACCAGCAGAAAAACTGAATATGGAGTTTTATCATATGCTGTACACCGGCCATTGATGGGGCCACAGGATAAATCAATTGGACCCTTCACCCTGATAAAAGCACGTCCCCTGAATACCGTCTTAAGTTTCCTTAGTACTATATTTGGTAAAACATTACCTATCACATAATATGTCATAAAGCAGCTGCATAAAAATCTTCTGTGGATTGTAGTCTAGGACTATACAGTTCCCTCTAATCACTATGTGGACATGAATAAAAGCTTTAGTTCATCCTGTTGTGATTAATGGATTGTTCAAATTGCTTGCTGATGGAATGATCAGAACTAGGATAACAGCTGCCATTATGTAATCCAATGTGTGCTCTGATTTGTTCATTTATGGAATATATCTGGGTGAATAGTAACTACCAGTTAAAACAGAAGCCAAATGATATAAATCAATTTACAGAAGGATCATCGGTTGTCAAGCCTTTAATGGCTATGATAACAGGAACAATTTTGCCCTCTAGATTTTGTTTAGACCCATGTATTGCTGCAGAACCCACAACCCACTGTCCTGTGTTGTATATTGAATCTGCATACGGGAACCAGGTGAGGTTTGTATTTTACAGATCTCATGGCTCCACTATGTGGTCTCATAAATGTTAATGGTCCTGAAAAATCATATATGCTGAGCTGTTTAGAGGAATTCCACAAATACAAAGCACAGAGTACAGATGCAGTTTTGCAGGTTTACATACCTTCCATCAGTAAAAATATACAGTAGTTTTTAAGATAATGAATATATAAATTATACTACACTGAAGTTGTCTGTTCGGACTGTCTCTCTTTGAAGTTTAAGAGGCCAAAAACCATCATAGCAAATTATACAGTGCTCTAGTTTCCAGACTAAATGACTCAAAGACTACAGTAGGGGGCTTTTCTAGAGATTAAAAAATACATACACTGGACTTAAGGACCAACGACTTACAGATGACCTCTAGATACAGACAGACCCCTCTGCCCACTGTGACCCCTGGTGAAGCTCTCAGGATGCTTCACTTTAGTCCCAGGCTGCAATGATCAGATGTAAGGTGTCTGTAATGCCGCTTTATTGATAATCCTTGTTCCCATGACAGCATACATTTTTGAAAATCCAATTGTCCCTGAGACAAAAAAAAAAATGTGCCCGTAGCTACAATTATAAAATATGCCAGTTCTGACTTACATACAAATTCAACTTAAGAACAGACCTAAAGAACTTGTACGTAACCCGGGAACTGCCTGTACCCATGTATTATAAAACAAATACTTGAGTTAATTTACTGACCAGTGCTTGTGCACTTTCGTCTGACTGTATCTCTGACTCATCTCTCTCAGGCTTGCAGTAAACCATGCACCCTTATTATGACTGAGAGCTCTGTGTCTCTTTAAATCCCTGATCTGCCTCCTTGTACATAGGGACTGTCTGCTAATATTCAAGACAGACATACAAAGCTCTATGTACAGTTCGGAAATATTGGGTCACATTTTTTACATGGTGCATTGTGTTACATTCATGAAATGTGACCAGTGACATCATGGCAGGTTACTCAGCCTTCTAAGAATAGCAAACTGTACCTCATGTATGTGATTATATCCATCACAGCAGCCTCCATGGAGGATAGGGAGGAGTAAAAGTCCATGGAGGCTGCTGTGACTTTATGTGGTCAGATAAATGCATGGGGTACAGTTTGCTATTATTAAGAGGCTACAGGACCTGAGATGATGTACACTGATCATATCACATGAACTGTGACCAGTAAGGAGGCGTAAGGCATCGGGAGGATTAGATGGGAGGGATGTCAGGATAAGGTCAGGGAAGGATGTCAGTTAGTTAATAGAGCTCTATAGGAACCTGTCACTGGCTGTGTATGTGCAAATATGGTGACAGGTTCTCTTTAAAGCTTTATAATGTTTCTGTTTTAATTAGGCTCACTGTGCTGCACCGTTTTGCCTATCAATTACACTGCACCAATGTAATTGATTTTTCAGGTAATACAGATTTGCCAGCCATCGGCAAGTCCGTGCTACCGGGGGCGATCCACCGCCCCTAAAAGGGGTAAAAAAATCTGTCACCTGAGGTGCGGACTTTATCCCACCCTATGGCAGATGTGACCCTAACATTGACCTATACACATACATTATTGCACACACTTACATATACATCTATGCTCTGTTATAGATGAAATATATATATAATATAATTTATTACAATCTTATGTCTACTATAAACTCTACCTGCTAAGATGGATGTGTCACTGTTCATCAGATGCTGTCACTTTTCCCTCATCCCAGGATAGTGGCGGATGGGGAGTACAGATATTGGAGGAGACATAGTAGACACAGAAGTATATAGTCTTCATTCTGTGTATCTGATTGCTGTGTTGATTCTACCTCCTTCTCTTCCCTGACCCAACTATAGCCTTGTAGAGTGATATAGGTGGTTTGCAGAACAGGTTTATGAGTGATATTCTCTGCACACTAGATTATACACTGAAAAGCTGCAGGGGGACAGTGCACTGTGTAGAGCAGAGTGCAGACTAGACAGAGCAGACATGATGGAGCTGTTTCTTGTAAGATACAGAGACAGAGGACCATACTGTATTTTTACACCGCCTCACCCTTTCCTGACCCTCCAGTTTTAGGGCACATTCACACTGTCGCTGCCCGCTGTACCATAGCACGGGGGCACATGGCGGTGCCGGGGAGAGGAGGACGTATATGCGACATAGATTTGTCGCTATATCTACGTCCCCTAACGGCCGTGTGAATGAATCATTACTCTGTTCTTAGCAACCAAAATGCTTGGTGTAAGGTACAGAGGCTGAGGGAAGCAGAAAACAGAATTAGCTGAGAAACAATAAGATATTGGTATCGAACGTATATTAGAAAAATGTTAGTTTTCAGCTATTGCAGCTGTACAAAAAACTTTATAAACTTTACAGTTACATTTTAATATTTTTTTGCCACCATAAAGATTTTTCATCTGTTTTCCTTGCTAAACAGTAAAAACAAACTTGCTAGGGATTAAATGCTGAGTTATCAGACATCTAATACCACGAAGATTATAGTATTCTCTTGAAAGATTAAAAAAATAAATGATGTGACTCCTTCTTGTCTGAACAGCTGTGTACCTCATCTAACTGTCCTTCAGTGCCATGTTAGCAGAACTATGACAATTGTGGATATATTATTGAAACCCTTTGTAGCACATTTAATTATTCCACCAAGGATACAAGATAGAGGTTAACACGTCACTGGCATCAAAAAGGGATACACATGCATAAAAGTTTCAATTCTTCATTAGTATTTCTAGCAGGTCTGGTAGTCTTGACCTTTTATACAGATACTGGACAATGCTTCGAGCTGTAAACTGTTCTAAGAAAATGTATAATGCACATATCACCATTAAACATCAGGAGAACATGGCCAAGCTAAGGTTCTTATCTACTTGTTTTCTTGACCTCTGTCTTGTTACATATGCAACACCCTTGTCGATGCAAGGCAGAGGGGTTATTGCGAATACGATCAGCCCCACAGCATGTCACTACATAACAACTACATAACACAGATGAGCACTGCAGCGGTAGAGCCTGTCTGGTAAGGCAGGAGTTAATTGCTTTATGTGATGTAATATGCGTCATCCAATCACATGTGTTATATCTTGTATCTGTGAGCTGAGATGTAATTGGAGGAGTAGCCACCACCTGACCAGTGGGAGTAATAAAACCCCTGGTCAGGAAAGTTCTAGAGTCCAGTGTGAGGAGAGAGTTCACTCTCAGATCAGAGTTAGCTGAGGAAGAGCTCAGTCAGACTCAGAGGAGTCAGTGTAGCCAGCACACCAGACCAGAGCAGGAGAGCTAAGCTCCCTGCCTGAAGAGTGTAGTGAGTTAGTTAGTAAGTAAGAGGAAAGGGATAGCATCCTTCCTTCAAGGGTGATATCTGAAGCAACCCAGGACAAGCTGAAGCATCCTACTAGGACACAGCTACCTCCCAGCCTGCCCTTGCATCCAGGCTGGTGATCTACTCCTGTGGCTCCTTCCAACTGCATCTCCAGCATTCTACCATTTGTTAAGGCATGTTGCTACTGTTCCTGTCGGTTCCAATAAAGAACTGTAAGTTATTTTTGTTCTGCCTCCATCTGGTCCCTGCTAGTACGGCTGTCACCATCACGGGCACCCTGTCCACCACACAGAGACTCATACTCTAGACACCAAAGGGTTGCCCCCGGGAGGACCGCTATAGCAGCCTCTCCCTCATCATTTCTTGCCAACACCACCCTGCTGGAGACCTGCCAGGCTGTAGGACAGCCCTCCGGTTCCCCATACCAAGCACCATGACACTAGCGTGCTTAGGCCGCAACCGCCAGCCACTCAGGTACTGCGGGCCCCGGCTGTCTCCAGGCCCCAAGAAAAGGCTAGGCCCCGGTGGGGGATGTTGCACATAGGTTATGGGAGTTATGTATCATTGGTTGTGCTGGTGTTTTTGTGACTTTTTGAAAAGTTACAAAACAGCCAGCAGTATAGAAGAACACTGCAAACAGATTTATTAATGGACCAAAGCCACTCTAATAAATCTGAAAGGCAGTGGAGCTCCAAAGAGTGCCCCATGGAGCCTAACTAATGATAAATCCCTGACCTATCACTTGTTTACCTGATATAATGTGCAAAAATATCACAACCTTTTTGTTGCACTGAAAATCATATCCCTTTACAGGAATTCATTAGAAGGTTTATCATGTCCCTTTACAGGGATTCATCATTGAGGTCCCAGTTTTCAGGCACCCACCAATCAGATAGGAGATAACAATGAAATTTGGTAAAACCCCTTAAAGGGCAGCTACCACCACAAATCTACCTATAAAGGTAGATTGGGTGGTAGGTGGATCAATGGGACGTGAGGATAGCCCTTTTAAGGGCTAATCCTCACGTCCCCACACTTTTTTGATAACTTTTATTACACATATATTCAAATTTACTTATGCGGCTACTGGGGCGTGGAGTAGCCGCATATGAGATTACACGAGGCGGCTACTCCACGCCCCGGTAGCCACTTTACCCCTCCTACTCACCCATCTTCGGCGCACAGCTCCGCGTAGCTGCGCGCCCTCGTCCGGCGATCCTGCCGTCTGCGCATGCGCAGAAGAGCAGGCCCGCGCCTGCGCGGTCACTGCTCCGAAACAGGCGCGGGCCTGCTCTTCTGCGCATGCGGTGATGGGTGAGTAGGAGGGGTAAAGTGGCTACCGGGGCGTGGAGTAGCCGCCTCGTGTAACCTCAGATGCGGCTACTCCACGCCCCAGTAGCCGCATAAGCAAATTTGAATATATGTGTAATAAAAGTTATCAAAAAAGTGTGGGGACGTGAGGATTAGCCCTTAAAAGGGCTATCCTCACGTCCCATTGATCCACCTACCACCCAATCTACCTTTATAGGTAGATTTGTGGTGGTAGGTTTCCTTTAAAGACTATAAAGAAGAAAATATATTTTAAGAAGATGCAGATTTTACTTATATAGAGTGTTACCTATAATCGCAATGCCAAAAAATGTAAAAATAATGCCTTTTAGTGAAATTTTTATGTGCCTCCAGAAAACAAAAATCTATTAATTCCAGAATAAATTACAGTAAGTGTGTAATGCATTTTGGTTAATTTGCTTCTTATGACTATGCTTTGCATAGGTGTTACATTCTGTTTAATGTAACATTAGACAGGGCCAGGCAGGAGCCTGTTATGGTGTATCATATCACTCAAGTAGGGATTAACCGGACCCCTCATGAAGGGATTAATCGGACTAAGGATTTATATGGCCTAGAGTCAGTGTAAAATAAAACACTTGTCTTAACAGACATACAATTGTTCTGTTGAAAGGTGAGGAAGTATTCCAGCACTCGCAATGTCTTCTAAAATCATAGCATTTTATTTTTCATATAAAAAAATTCATATTCCTCACCTTTCAACATGCTTCGGTCTGCCGACAGGACTGCCTAATTCCCTGCACCGGGGGCTGTACGAGAGACTGTGATTCCCTACATGCTGCAAACATCAATGTGAGTGAGTGGATATTTTCCTTTTTTTTTTTTCTTAAGTTCTATACAAGTGTTCTGTCATCTTTTAAAGTTAACATATTTGAATATTGGGGCACATTTACTGAGAACAGTGCAAACTTCAGTGCTAAAATTTGTGCCGCATAATGCCTAGTGCAGCTGCTCCACAAAACAGTCACATGCAACACAAATGTGTCTCAGACACTTCTTAAATACCTGTGTAAGCAATTTGCACCTAAAAGAACGTGCAAATCCGACAGAAAACTGGTGAACAGTCCTGTTCAATGGCGACAGAATTAAATTGATGCAGAACAATGTTTTTTTTGTGCCAGTAAAAATCTTTTGAATATACAGATAAACTTATCTAATGTATGCGTGTGGCATATTTCTTACAAGGTAACTGTTTCCTTAATATAAAAATGCACCAAGCATTCTATTCCCATATTGCCTTATATAATACCTATTATCACTCCTGCAAATACTCTGCTAGCAGGTTCACTACAGCCATTTTCACAGAAGGTCATACTCGTCTTTTGTCTACCTCATGAGACCTATAGTAAGGCTGTAATTATTACTACACCCAGTTGATAAACACCCATATCTTTAAACAGTGTCAGACTGGTTGGCCTAAGGCCCTCCAGCAGGGGCGTTGCTAGTTCAAAAGATCTTTTAGCTGAATCCTTGATTGTCTCTAGGTCAGCAGGACACTTGTGGGGCCACTGTTTGCCAATATGAGAAGCTGTTTTTGTGCTGATAACTTGGGGTTGTAGTTTGTTATTGACATGTTTTAATCTTCTTCTTCCCTTACAGATTTTTCCCTGTTGTGTAACTTGCTTCTTTGCTGTTTGGAGTTGAACATCACCTAATGGGCCTGCAGCATCCAATATCAGCTATGGAAGGTCTGGGGTTGACCCCATGGCCATTTTCTTTAAAATTGTCATGTGACCTGGTTAGGTGCTGCCCAACAGTTTTCTTCTTAGAATACAAGACATTATTTTTTTTTTAGCCTACCCCTAGTTTTGGGACCATCTGTATCAGGGATCTTGTTGCTCATTCAGCCACCTTCCCAACTTCTGTTTATTGAGGAATAATTCACTTAGGCCCAAGTTTTTGTATATCGGTACGATAATAGGTGTAATAGTTGCCGATGATCGTCAGGTACTCTGGCCTGGTTACAGTGACTCAGGTGATTTTTATGTTTACATCGGCTTGGGTCCCAATTTTTAGTTCATGAAAGCGCCCCCCCCCCCCATCTCACTTTCCCATATTCTATTTCAGGTGATATTTTAAATCTGTTGGGGGTCTTAGGATGGACCCAAGGGTATTTGAATCTTGGGTGTGAATTTCCCCACTGTGGGACTAATTAAGGATTATCTTTTTTGTGACGGCATCCATTCCTTCCAGATTGGGGCAGCAACTGAGAGGTTTAGAGCCGGCCTCTCAGGTGCAGAGGTTATGAGGTTTTAAAGTCTACATGCTTTGCTCATTACGTTTGCCTGATTTATTGTAGGATTGATTTTTACCCTCTTATTGTTTCAGGTTCTCTGGTTGCTGCTCGCCCCACGATAACATTTTGGCTTCTGTGTCATTTTTACATATTTTAGGTGGGTCAGCAGCTTCCGGTCTCCCTGGCAGGAAGAAGTTTATGGGGTTTTCAACAGGCAGATGTATTTTGGAGGGGTATCCAGGGTTTAAAATGGATTCTGGTCCTCCCAGGCATTGTCTGAATTATTGACCTTAATGAGACAGAGCTTGGCAGTTTGTAATCTTCGTTCAGAAATTGTGAAAGTGTTGTTTTGAGGTTCCCCGAGTTATCTGGCGAGGTGCTAGGAAATAAAGCTGTGACCTAATTTTCCACCCAGCAAGAAATGCCTGTGATGTTTTGGAAGTTACTTATATAGTTAAAGTTTACTGATATTTGTGTTATGGTTAATCAATTAAAGTGCCCTTACAGGTGGTTTACATAAGGTGCTCTATTGCATGCCCTCCAGTCTTTGTGATACACCTGACTGTTTAAGGAAGACTGGGGGCTGACTTCATTAGATGCAAAGTGGTAAACATGTGCCTTTAAGATGTGTTCTCACTTCTCCCCTGTTGCTTACCTCATGATGTTCTCCCCTCCTACAGGGCGTGGGGATTTATATGACTGATCACTCAAGGACAACTCCCTCTTTTAGGCACTCCCTCCCTATGTTATTAACATGTTATGTCATTTTGTAATGTTTTACCTTTGTATTTTATAGTTAATTTCAAGTCACAGCATGCGGAATGGTGGAAGATTTGAGATGGTGGTTGCTCAGTTGGCTGACTTGCCAGCTGGGAGTACAGCTGGGCATACAGTTTCCAGAACTCAAAGATGTGTGATTCTATTCCAAGTGCCTGATTTTGGATATTATGGGTTAATATATAATATAATATATATTTTTTTCCAAGTTACTTATATAGTTAAAGTTTACTGATATTTGTGTTATATGTAATCAATTAAAGTGCCCTTACAGGTGGTTTACATAAGGTGTTCTGTTGCATGCCCTCCAGTCTTTGCATGCACATTTACTAGATTCTAACTGATTTAAGTCTAACAGTTCAATTTTATTTAATGTTACAACATCTTTGCAAATCTTTGCCAAAAAAGTTATTTTTAAGACATGGAAGAGTTGCAGGCCCACATCTTACCTAGAATCCCTGCCCCTACCTTCTTGTTAGTCCCTGTACTAAACCACAGGCGGCAACTGGATTACAGTCCCTATTCTGGATATGTGCAGAGAACAGGTGACTCACAAACAGAGAGACAAACAGATAGCATAGTCAGTCTCTGTAAGGCAAAGAATAGTCAATAACAAAGCCAGGCTCAAAGTACACAGCAATAAGCACAATGGAGAAAGTAGCAAGAGACCACTATTACCAGCACTAACAGGATTTAGTTGTGGGTATATATGGTGTTTCCTGGTTGACAACCTGATCATTGATGGGTTCAGCCACCCACCACTCAAACAACACCTGAAACACACAACTAGCTCTAAAATGTAACAGAGCAAAACACTGACTGTGAAATAGGAATGAAAAATACTATAGAGCTGAATTTAGAGCTAGAGCAGCTACTATAGATAATAAAATAAGAAGACATCTATCAGAGGTGCATTTTCTATCCATGGATGATCTTTCAAACTAATTTTCCTAGAGGTGAAAATAACCAAACCAGAATCCCATCAAAAAACTGTTGGCTTCAGAAATTACACAAAAAGGAAGTAAATGAATAGAAAGTATTGAAACTCAAGAGTAATATCATTTTACTAATAAAAGGCCCCTATAGGAACGCACGCTGGAACATTGCCTGAAATGCCATTAATGAATGAACAATGGATAGTGAATATTCCAAAGCAGAATGTCTGCCATGTCAGCTAAAGGTTAGATGGATCATGAAATGCAAATATTCTATTTAGTGCTTAAATGAAGTTGTTGCAGCAAAATTCAGTGTAAGAGGTTTATACATTGTCCTCAGCGTGAACTGTATTTATGGATGGTGGGCCCAAGAAAAACCAATACAATGCTGCATTCATATATCTTGCAAATAAACAAATACACATAAAAATGTAAACCTACTGGTCTAGTCTCCCCCCCCCCCCCCCTCTACTTCTTCAACAGAGAAGTACTTCTTTTACATTGAGGTGTACTCCATTTACTTATCAGTGAGTAGAGCAGAAGGCTCTATAAACTGAAGGGCCAGTCAGAGCACTTGCAGAAGCTTCGGACCTGAACCTAAAACGGCATCCTTCATAGTCCTGCTGCAACTACAACAAATGTACAGTGGGTACAGTGGGTACGGAGAGTATTCAGACCCCCTTAAATTTTTCACTCTTTATTTTATTGCAGCCCATTGTTAAGATCTAAAAAGTTCTCTTTTGCTCATTAATGTACACTCTGCACCCCATCTTGACAGAAAAAAATTAAAATTTAGATATTCTGGCTAATTTATTAAACAAGAAAAACTGAAATATCACTTGGCCATAAGTATTCAGATGTTTTGTTGTGACACTCACATGCTGTCCATTTCTCTTCCCTGAGATTGCACTACTCATTCATTGTAGTCCAGCTGTGTTTGATTAAACTGATTGGACTTGATTAGAAAAGGCTATATAAATCTAGTCTATATAAATTTAGTCTATATAAATCTCACAGCTCACAATGCATGTCAGAGCTCATGAGAATCATGGGGTCTAAGGAACTGTCCAAGGCAGAATTGTAGCAGGACACAGATCTTGCCAAGGTTACAAAAGAATTTCTGCAGCATCCAAGGCTCCTAAGAACACAATGGCCTCCACAATCCCCAAATGGAAAAAGTTTGGGGCCACCACAACTCAACCTGGCCGTCCATCCAAACTAAGCTCCTCAGTGCAAGACATATGAAAGCCTGCATACTGAAGGACTCCCAGACTATGAGAAATATGATTCTCTGGTCAGATGAGATGAAGATTGAATTTTCTGGTGTTAATTCTAAACGGTATGTGTGGAGAAAACTTGGAACTGCTCATTACCTGCCAGATACAATCCCAACAGTGAAACATGGTGGCGGCAGCATCATGCTATGGGGGTGTTTTTATAATAATTTCTTGGTTAAAGATATGATGCCCTAAAGTAAAATTAATGTATTGGTATCAAGATGAATTAAGAGTATCAGCCAGGGGAATATTAATATGATGTTAGACTGTACCGTATATTATTGTTTTTAATGGTTTGGGTGAAATGCATTAAAAGTGTTGAAAATGTGATAAATGTACAGGAAGATAGAAAAAAAAGCACATGGGGGGCTGTAAAAGGTAGGGTTTTAAAAACAAAAAACATTTGACAGTAAGGCCAGGCATTTAAAATACAATACAAACTTTCACTCTTTAGTGTCCATCTGTGGGGCACATTTACTAAGGGCCATGCGCCAGTTTTCTGGCAGACTTTGCATGTCTAGTTCAAACTGCTTGCACAGGTATTTAAGAAGTGTCCACGCTTGTGTCGCTCATGACCCTTTTGTTGCACAGCTGCACTAGGCATCATGCAACACAAATTAGGGGGCGTTCTGATGCTCAGTAGGGCCTTGCGCCAGATTTAACATGCTAAATATGACACATTGGGGCTCATTTACTAAGGGTCCGAATCGTGTTTTTCCGCCGGGTTTTCCAAATTTTACCATTTTGTGCCGAATTGCCCCGGGTTTTTGGCACACGCGATCGGATTGTGTCGCATCAGGAAAGAAGGAAGAAAGTTCGATGTGTGTATGGAAAAAATGTAATACTTTATTGATTTTACATATTTAGATATACAGTACATAAGAGGAGTTAAAAACACTTAAAAGAGCCAGAAACAGCTGGACACAGTAGAAACAGACACACTCCCCGGCCAAAATAATAAAGTGCAAGTTAACAGACGTAATGTACCTACTAGATGACAACTTGACATGGAAAGAGTACAAAGATAATAAATTAATAAAAAGCTGTCATATAATGTGTGTAGTATGAAAACAGTGTAACTACAAATAGATTAGTTAGAAGGTAACATTACCGTTGGATCGCAAATGACCAGGAGCCAGGGAGGAGATGGAGCGACCCCACGCGTATCGCCTGTAAAACAGGCTTCCTCAGGGGATTGTGTCGCATCGGCGCCGGCTTGCATGCGACAAAAAACGGGGGGCATGGCCATTGGAAAACCCGAGGGATTTGGAAAAATCGCGCTATTTAAAAAAAAAAAAGTGTTGCTTGACACACACTTACATGCACCAGGAATAGGATGGTGAACTCTGACGGACCTCGGCGCAGCAGCGACGCCTGGTGGACATCGGGCGCACGACCCGAATCCTAGTCGGAGAATGCGCCGATGTATCGCGACAGGACCGGGTAAGTAAATTAGCCCCATTGTGTTGTATGCCCCATGTTAAGGGTGCACAAAAAAAGGGGTGAACTCAGTCTGAGCAGTGCAGAGGGCACCAGACTCATGAAGAACGTGCCCCAGAAATCCTGAATCTGGCGCCCTCTGCACACTACACAGGCAGACTGCAAAAAGTGCAGTTTTCACTGTTGTTAGTAAATGTGCCCCAATATGTCCTATAACAGCATCCTTAGAGTCATTTATGACTTTATTAAGCAGAACAAATGTACCTTTAGGATTTACTCCAGAGCATGCCAATAAAATCGATGTAAGTGTTTCTATAATATTCTTAGCTATGACATGATATTCAGGAGATGGTTTATGGTTATTTAAGCGTTTTCATTATGCCTGTTGCTCAACGTTGTTAGTGAGATGTAATGAAATTCCCATTGCCCTTTTACACTGTAAAATTTCTCCAAATAACGAGCCCTGACTCCAATTTTTTTGGTTTAAGATTTCCCCAAACTTAGTCATACTCTCATATGAATCATGAATATCTGTGTTTCTTGTAACAAGAGGAAGTAGGTACAGGAATGTAAATTGTCAGGTGGCCTATAATCCTTATAAAATGTGGTCTTAAACAGTCTATTAATATACACTATATCCATGCACATTTCTATGTAGGTGTGAGTTCATTGTCTGGCCACTACATAGTTACATGAGTACACCCACTGCTATCTTTATTCACAATGTATTCAGTCTATAGATACAGAAGGATAAAGCTTGTAGAAAAACAACCATAAAAGTTGAACTCCTGGAGTATCTGGATAGTTTTGGTGCAGGCTCACTTCACACTTGTGTTTGGCAGGTTCCATTGCCATTTTTGTTATGGAAAAATGTCAAAGTGTCTTTGTTTCCGCTTTTATAATCAACATGCTGCACATGACATTCAATGAGGACAGGAGCTGAAGATGGAGTCTTTCAATTCACCTTCTGTTCTTAGCTTCTCTTACAAGCTCCTAATTTAGGGAGTATATCGGAAACCCCTGACCCTAGTGTGAATTAAGCCTAACATCTGTAAAAATGTTGCAGCTCAAAATTATCAATATTGTTGGAAAATGACTTTCAAAGTTCTTGGCAGGGTCGCTCCTATAAATATTATATCCTGAATATCTCAAGGTCACCACTTACTTTGAAGAAGAAAATATGAATACATTTCCCATCATGTTATTAAGAGGTGTCAAAAAAGTATGTTATCAATGTGAATTGAGAAGCCATTAACTGCTAGATAGGTGGTCTGTGGTGTTTCATATACGCCGTGCCCTTTTCCTCACTCTGAAAGAATATTTACAAAAACAGGAAGTGGAAGTCTTAAAATTGTGTAAGCTGAGCAGAAGTTTACTGCAGGATCTAAAATTCTGCAATGGTTTATTTGTCTAGTCTCCAAAAGCAGGTGTTTAGACACCAGCCAGACAAAGTAGCCCCATTTATGCACATTGAAATGAGCCGTACAACTGCATTTTTTACAGATAGTAAATGGCTCCATGGATTTTAAAGCTAGACCTTCCACTGGAATCTTAAACACCCTTTGTAATGTATTTCGCAGTTACAACTGCATTGTTTAAATTGTAACCTTCTTATCTTTCACTTTATAATGATGCAAATTAGCTTCTCTGTGGCTGTGCGTGTTTTGGTCAAACAAAATATAGAAATCCCAGAGAACAATATACCATATTTTTCAGCCTATAAGGCGCACTGGACTATAAGGCGCACCTGTAATAAATGCCTGCTAAGACATCTAGGTTCATATATAAGGCGCACTGGAGTATAAGGCGCAGGATCAAATGCAGTACCTAAAAATGACCAGCAGGTGGCAGACCTGTCCACAGTTCAAGCCAGCTACACTTCCCGGGAAACTTGTCTTCAGCGTGTCAGAGAGCTCCGATCTCAGAGGTATGGGCTGCTGGGGGTTAATGCAGGGTGATGCAGCAGGGGTTAAGCGGTCTCCCTCTGCCCCTTCTCCTTCCCTCCTCAGACAGGGTGTTATTCCTGTGGGGTTCCCTGTGGCTCCTTCTCTTTCCCCTGTTACAGGGTTGTCAGGTATGGGGGATTGTTTACTTATGATGATGATGATTGCCTCATGGTCGGCACTATAGCACATCTTGTCTGTAGTACATTTCTGTATAAGTTCATATATAAGGTGCACTGGCCTATAAGGCGCACCTTTGATTTCTGAGAAAATTAAAGGATTTTTGGTGCGCCTTATAGGCTGCAAAATACGGTAACTATGAAAATGATGGACAACCTAATAGATACAGACCATCAATCCAATACAGGAATAAAGGATGGAGTTTCACGCGACCTCCTAACTCTGGTTGGTATAATAATAACATCAGTGTGACTAATAGGTTTGCCCCATTACAGGAGGATAACCCCAATACCTTGACCCTACATAAGGGATTTCCATTTAGAGAAGGGGAAAACAATTGGAAAAGAGAGCAAGGGGGAAAACCACAACAATCAAAAAACCCATATGAAAAGAAAACTAGGAGAGGGGAAAATAATAGAACTACCTCCGAACCAACCGAAAAAAAACAAAGGAGACGCAAAACAAGGTATTTTTAATCTCAGCTCTATTAAGCTATCAGATGACCATATAAAGGTATTAAACAATGGTTTTAAATTTGCTCCTAAACCAAAATTTTATAAATTCCAAACCTTCATCGATATTCATAAATATGTTAGGAATGTAAATTTAAAAAAATATTTTGCACAAAGATTGATAGAACAGAACAACACAATGAGACCCTTTAATGGTATCCTACATACAAAATTAAGAAAGAAGTCTTTCTTTATACCAAAAAAAAGTTCAAGTGAATGTGTGGATGCTTTCAGTCGGGGGAATTTTTGAAGAATTGGAGAAAATGCTGAAAAGTAACTTTAGAGATAACTTAATGAAAGGTGAAAGGAGGGCACTAGAGGAAGTGAGGGAGGATAAGCGTTTGGTAATAAAACCAGCTAATAAGGTGGTGGTGGGGGGTTGTTATAATGAATAGGACTGCTTATGAACAGTTGAACAGACTTTTGAGTGATTCCTCTACACATCAAAGATTGAAATCTAATCCAACTGTGACTTATCAGAAATAATTACAAACACTACTAGATAGGGATAAAGCATTAGGCCTTATGAACATTAAGGAATATAATTATAAGAATACAGTTATTTAAACCCTACGTATTCCAGTGATATACTGCCTCCCCAAAGTTGAAATAACCATATATAGATTACCATAGATGCCATTATTGTCCATGGATAGATGACATTTCAAAGGGTCAATTCAAAGGATATACAGGAATTGCACTAAACAGGGGGACTTTGTGGCACAAGCACAGGTAATTATGGATAGATTTAAATAAAGAGGGTATAAGGAAGAACTTTTGGATAAATCATATAGAGAGTTGAGTGAAGCACATAAAATAGGGACACCACAGGGAATTCACACTAGTTATCCACTACTCATCACAAGTTTTTGTAAAGAAAAACGTTAAATTAAAAAAAAAAAATCGGCACCTTATTTGCCATGATCCAGTTTTAGGGAAAATAGTGAACAATAAACCAAGGATAGTTTTTAGAAAGGCAACTAATGTTAGGGATACAATTACACCAAGTTATGTTAGGGATAAAGGAACAAACAAGGAAGGGAAAAAGGGATTTTATTCTTATAAAAAATTTAGTACAGTAGCTGTAAGATTAGGTCTTGGAGAGAACAAGGGGTAGTAACAGAACACACGTTATTTATATGATTATTTGTCCTCATGGATTGAAGTACATAGGGAAAACTGAAAACTGAAAATATGTATAGGGGATCATATTAGATACATACAGAAAGGGTTCGCTACACACAGCTAATCAGCACATTTTAAAAGTACACAAAAACAAAACCATAGGGGGTTAATAGTTTTTGGTTTCGAGAGGGTACAACTGAATTGGAGAGGTGAAGATGTGACTAAAAAACTTTACATAAGAGAGGGCTTCTGGATTTACTAGTTAAAAACCCTTCAACCATTTGTTCTTAATACAGATTTTGAAGTAATCATGAATTTTGTGGCAATCAAGACAACGTTGAGTTGGCTCTAATACAGTTCTGGGTTTGAATTTCCCAGGAAATTGGTTTAAATAAATGTGGACCAGAAAGGGAACTAACAGGGCGATAGTGTATGTATGATTGGCTCCCTTGGACTGGAAGGAGAACTCTGAATATAAGAAGTTGAATTGGAGGAGTGCTCCTTTTGAACATGTTTCCGACATGAAACATCAGTGTAAGAAAAGGATCTGTTTAAAGTGCAATATACTGAGGGGGACTGGAGGAAAGAAAAACACGGATGTATAACACGGATGTATAGGAAGAATTAAGTAATGTTATTGTTGAATCTGGGTTATGGTCAAACAGAAAGATGAGAGAAAAAAATATGTGAGAAATGAAATTTGTTTAGCTATTATTGGTATATTGTTATATAAATGTTTCTTTCGGGGAGTGATATAATTTATTTTTAAGAAAATTCAGGATAGAATGTGGGTTTTTTACTGTATTTAACCCCTTAACGCTCTGCGCCGTAGCTCTACGGCGCAGAGGTATAAGGGATGTATGAAGAGGGCTCACGGGCTGAGTCCTCTTCATACAGAGGTGGGGGTTTTTGCATTTTGCACAAAACCCCCACCGCTAATAACCGCGGTCGGTGCTTGCACCGATCGCGGCTATTAACCCCCTAAACGCCGCCGGCAAAGTCGCCGGCGGCGTTTAAAAGACGGCGGTGCGCGGGCGCCGCCATCTTTTTTTCGATCGCCACGCCCCTGAACGTCATCGGGGGGCGGCGATCGGTTGCCATGGTAGCCTCGGGTCTTCTTTTGACACGAGGCTATCTGGCAGCTGCAGATTCGTTACAATGAGCCAGTGGCTCATTCTAATGAATGTGCTGCAAAAATGCCATATATTGCAATACAGAAGTATTGCAGTATATGGTAGCAGCGATCTGACCATCTAGGGTTAATGTACCCTAGATGGTCTAAAAGATAGTGAAAAAAAAAAGAAAAAAAAAAGTTTAAAAAATAAAAAAAATTTATAAAAT
Organism: Engystomops pustulosus; assembly: GCF_040894005.1. NCBI lineage: Eukaryota > Metazoa > Chordata > Amphibia > Anura > Leptodactylidae > Engystomops > Engystomops pustulosus. Next base: position 126,141,034 of record NC_092413.1, on the reverse strand, counting down.
ATTAAAAGTTCAAATCACCCCCCTTTCCCTAGAACGGATATAAAACATAACAAACAGTAAAAATCACAGACATATTAGGTATCGCCGCGTCCCAAAATGCCCGATCTATCAAAATATAAAAACGGTTACGGCCGGCGGTGACCTCCAAGGCGGGAAATGGTGCCCAAATGTCCGAAATGCGACTTTTACACCTTTTTACATAACATAAAAAATGAAATAAAAAATGATCAAAATGTCGCACAGACCTCAAAATGGTAGCAATGAAAACGTTGCCTCATTTCGCAAAAAATGACACCTCACACATTTCCGTGCGCCAAAGTATGAAAAAGTTATTAGCGTCAGAAGATGGCAAAAAATTTATTTTCTTTTTTGTACACATTCGTTTAATTTTTGAAAATGTATTAAAACACAATAAAACCTATATAACTTTGGTATCACCGCGATCGCACCGAACCAAAGAATAAAGTAGGCATGTTATTTGGAGCGAAGAGTGAAAGTCGTAAAAACTGAGCCCACAAGAACGTGACGCACGTGCGTTTTTTGTTAAAATTTTTCCACATTTGGAATTTTTTTTCAGCTTCGCGGTACACGGCATGTTAAAATAAATAACATTACGGGAAAGTAAAATTTGTTACGCACAAAATAAGCCCTCACACAGGTCTGTACACGGAAAAATGAAAAAGTTATGGATTTTTGAAGTTGGAGAGCGAGAAATGAGGCGAAAAACCCTCCGTCCTTAAGGGGTTAAACGCTTTCATTTGCAGAAACAATAATACAAAATTTCACCTCAACTCTTTATTGATTTTTGGAGTGCTTCCTACATTTCTTCACGTACCGACAAGAGTCTATGTCAGGACCTGTGGGAGCTGCACCCTCCTTATACGAAGCTTGAACACAATGCTGAATTGGACTTTTTTTCTCATATACATCCATATACATTCAAAATAGCAACATAATTACAAAATGTAAATTAGGAATATTGTCCTGCATTATATTAAAAGTGCAGTAATACATCTTCATTGTTACATAAGAGAATCACAGTACTTGAGGGGGAAAGGATTGGCTCCATACAGCTATACAATAACGCACTAACATTTAATTTTTCTATATAAAACTGTAAGCATATACAATATGGGTCTTATAACATCTATTCCCCAGTACTAAAGTATAAATTTCCTTCATTATTTAATATATGTTTCATGAGCTACTAAATACATCATCCATCCAGAGTTACATAAATAATTGGTTTTGCCCATCAAATGGTTAAGGATCTTCAATGAGGCCACCCTGAAGAAAGTTTTTTAAAATAATCCTGTTACCTTTCTTATGTCTTAAATAAATTATTAAACATTAATTTACAGTGACTTTAGTGGTGCCCAGGTGCAGTCTACGTATATTGAAATGACCAAAATTCATAATAGAGATCTCACAGTAAATATGAGGAAAACACAGATGTAAATTGTTATTTTTCAACATTATTCATGTGTCAGCTCTCAGTTTTTCTAAGTTTTCTACTTAGAAAAAATAGATGTCTTTCAGAAGACATAATTTCTTTGTGTTCCAATTACCCCTCAGCTATATCTGTTGATATCAATATCGTTGAAATGTCAGCAAGTGAAGTCAGCGTTGTAGACAGGTTTGTTTTGCTTAGTCTTGACATGTATTTTCTGTGGTTTATTTAAGCCTGTTGAGCTGACCAAGCTACAGCATAACACAAGGTGCCCTGAATAAACTATAACGCTTACATTCCTTGTAAAAATCCTATTTGCAACTATACTTTTATAAACCAAAAAATACTGAGCCCATATGTGCAGTTTCAAAGACCCATTAAACTTTTTAACTTTTTGCTGAATTTCTAGCAGGGTTGCAGTTTTCTGGCTAAGCTATAAGATCCATCTTTATTTATACTGTATAACACATTGTGCATATTGGTACCAGTGTACGTTTTTGTAGTTGCTTTCCTTTTGTATTCTGCTATCTTCAGTGCTGCATTTAGAATACTCGGAACAATACATTTTCTGCATTCATATCAATAGATAAAAACAATGGCTTTTGGCTTTTAGCTTAGCCAAAAATTCAGCTTATTCTAAAAGTACTGTTTTGTTTGTTATCTGTTTCCAACAAATCCCGGTTCCTCGCAGAATCAGATTCAGTCACATTTCATTTGTTGGTACCTGGTGCCAAAAACAGAATGCAAAATCGGAAATATTTTCCAGTTTCTGCCAACATGCAATGATTAGCATCCATAATAAATCATGCAGATCCAACACTTTCACAACACACAGAGCTGATTAATAAAATAAACAATAATGAAGAGCTATCAGGCTCCAGCTTTATGTATCTTACACATTTCTACATAGTAAGTAACTACTAGTAAGATTCGTCATTGGTGTTAATGCTTTGAAATTTAAACCTGGAAAGTAATTGTGGATGCAATCCAAGCATTTGATAAATGAATAAATACAATATTTCAATAGTGATAATGTTCAAGATAAATTCCCCCATGTTATCACCATTAAAATACCCTAGTGCAAGCTACAACTCCCAAACATTGTACTCCTCCATTGTAGCCGCTCCAGATTCCCAGTCTGGAAGTGATTAAGCTGATGCTGACTAGCCTGGCAAGTGATGCTTGGGTGGATTTTACTTGTTATGTTCAGCTTTTTTAATATGAGAAAATAAGCACAGAAAGGTCTGTAATGAAAGTACAAGGGCAATCTGTTTAACCTTGTCATTAATACTAATTATATGCTACAAGATAGTTGTATGACCATCACAAAGGCTTCAATTGAGGTTTATGACTAAATATTCCTCAAAGCTTATCCAAAATACACATACAGTTTATTACAGAAATATGTGGGAAATTGGGTACTAATTCATTTATGTGTACAGTGAAATTTCTAAGATAACCCCCCAAAACTGAATTGAAATGATTTCTTAAAGAAGAGCAGTCGGTAGATGGTCAGTATATAAAATATATCAGGAAACAAATAAATATTGTATATATTAGTGTATGTTGAAAGGTATTAACAGCACTCAGCACTCCAGACAATCAGATGCGAAAAAAGTCCATATCATGGAATAAATCCACCTGACTTTTTTCACATCTTTTATTGCCTTTCTATATACTACGTTTGCTGGACCTGTCACCCGGCCCTGGTTAGCATGCACTAATTTTTTCTAAGTTTTGCTTTTTTTCTTGTGCTGCTTTGATTATCTTTTTGTTTATGTACACACCATACACACACACACACACACACACACACATATATATATATATATGCATTCTAACTCATAAACCATGTGTCTCAGTCTTTTGCAGTTTGTACTGTCAGGCACTGATTTTCATCTGGTGATTTTCAGTCTAAACAGTGCTCTATTTGATGGACTTCTGGCTTTCTGCAATCCTTGCTTTGGAGCAGCAGTGGTTAAGGCTTTCACATCTTCAAAAGCATGACTATCACCTGGAGCACTCTGATATAAACCCCATGTGCACCATCCTCCTTTGCTGGTCAAACTTTTTGTCCATTAGCTTTTGGTGCGTGTTCTGCCACCCATTTGTAATACTGGTTTTTCAATAGTGGCTTATGTTCTCGACTATTCTCCTGATTATTTGATTTATTACCTTCCTTGCTATCTTGTTGTGACCCAGATTGTCAGATTGTTTTGTTACTTGTTTATACTTTGGGGCAGTGGGAGCCGACACCAAGTTATTGGCCATGGTTTTGAGTGAACGCCAGTAAGAAGGTTGCTCCCTGTTTTTCCACATCTTTCAATCGTATCAGCCCATGAGGCCACCAATACAGTTGAAAGGAGGGCAAATTCAGACTCTCATTGTAGCTTCTCTCCAGGGTCTCTCTGTAGAGGAAGAATTGAAGGTCAAGCAGTAGGATCTCCAAAGATAATGCATGCCTTCTCACTTTTCCCGCAGTTCCAAACAGCCAATGAAGTGTCGCTTTAAAATAGGTCTGAGAGCAGCTTCTTTCAAGTTGCCTGGGACTTCAGGAAGATTTGGTGGATTTGTTCTATTCTGGCGAACTTTGTGCTGGGGTGACAACCTGAGTGCCCACAGAAATGGCTCCCGTGCCATAGGTTCGCCACCACTGGTCTATGGCGTATGGTCTTCAATTATCTGGTGCCCCATGCACTGCTCTGGAAGTGTCCACCATTTTTTTTTAGATGCAACTTTAACATGTGGCACAGTGCAGCCGCGACACAAAACTGGTGCAGACACTTCTTAAATGCATGTGCAAGCTACAGAGATGTTCTTTTCAGTGTAATGTTAGACAGAAAACTGGTGCAGTTTCTTTAATAAATCTGGCCCAGTATGTCCTTCCGGAAAGAAAACAACTTGCCTTTATCTTTGTTACCTAAATCCAGCAGTTTCTTTGCTGTACCCCTCAGATGATCTCAGTGCTGCAGTAGCTGCTTCCTCTGTCTGTGCTGACAAGCCCCAGAATCTGTATTATAAACAAATCTACAATCTCTAGGGCTCTTAGGATGCCCACAGAGGAGGTGGTCATGTGGCAGAGCTCTCTCTCTGTGTATGTAGCCGAGCTGGATGTGTACCACGACTGTGGATACAGATGTCTCCTGCACAGAACCGTGAGGTAGAAGATCTTCCCTGCTCCATATCAATTCCTACATCCCAGTCTGTGATTCTACAGAACTTTCTCTGTCTCTCTTTTCACCTCGTGCTGCTTCCCTCTCCCACCTTGTCATTGGCACTTTGTTCTCTGTGCAGAGAAGCTATTAACCCATAGTGATCACACAGCACAGGGTGTAGACTTCATGTAACTGGTTTACTTATGATTTATTTCACTTATTACATGTTCCCTTCTCCTCCATGAGATGGAAGCTACCAGGCTAGGCACCATATACATCCTGTATGTGCACTGTGCAGTGTTCTGTGGATTTACTTGTGGGAAAATAAATGGATTTAATGCTAAATTACTTTCAGAGAGCACGCAAGGCATCATGGGATCTGTGGGCAAGCTAACTGGCCCCAGCTTGAGGGTTTGGACCGACAGACATTAGTCTCCGCCCATTTAATCTCTGCTGAGAAAGATTTTTGTCAAACACTTTCAGAACAGAAATTCCATAGCTTTGGAAAGAAAAGGGTGAGCAGCACAAAGTAGACATCCTTCTGTTTGTTTTTAAAAAAGGGGATTAAATATAATAATTTGGTAAAATCATTATAACTTTACAGTTACACTTTAACATTTACAGCAGTATGTCTGCTTACACTTTATTTGTGCTGTTAATTGGCCATTTTCACAAGATAATAATATTGAATGGTGTTTACATCAGCATGCATGAAGTCAATAAAATGATATTACAGCTGATTACTATATTCACTATACTTTCTACATTAAATCGTACGGAATAAACATTCAACAGTGCTCAGACTATACACTGCATATTTTAATGGTATATGAATGCATAAGGCTAGCCTAATGTAGAAAGTGTTGTAACCACAATAATTTTGACTAGCTTTACAAAATATCGAAGCATATGCTGAAAAGGAATATAATATGGTCATAATCTGTAAAGTACGTGACCAATAAATGCATTCCGATGGAAGATTGGCACAATATGTATTGCAAATGCCCAAAGTGAGATAACATAAAAACCTGCCCTTTGTTTGCCATGAAGTTAATCATGTGCTACATAGTATTAGCAGTCTACAAGCATTAAACATGTGGCTTATAATATTTTATTGTCAAACATCTGGAAGTAGCAGAATAAGAGAATGCTGGAAAGGTAGAAAGCGCCAGGTTATTTTTACATTCATGTCTGATGTCAAGACTTTGGTGAAAATTTACCGCCTCATGTTTAGTAACAAAAAATTATTCCCAGTATAATTGCAGAATGGGTTAGATGGAGTATTTACTGAAACACTGATACGTGTGATAACTTTACAAGTCTGTGCAAGACTACTAACAGAGTGTTTTTTCTTTATTTTCCTGTACCTTTCTTTGTGCTGTAATTTTGGATGACACATAGGGGCACATTTATTACGGACCTTGCGGCAGTTTTCTGTTGGACTTCTTTCTAGTGCAAACTGCTTGTGCAGGTATTTAAGAAGTGTAAATGAGTACACGACTCATTTGTGCCGCGGCTGGACTGTACTTGAAGCAACACAAATTTCTGCACATAAAGGGTGTTCTGGTGCACAATTGGACTGCAAAATACATTAATCTTACAGAGTCCAATGCAATTTGGTGCACACCCCAAAAGGGTTTAAGGTGCTCTGTCGGAGAAGTGAAGAGGGCACCAAATTCATGGAGAACGAGCACCACAAATCATGAATCTGGTGCACCCTGCGCAAAGTGCAGACTCCACTGTTTTTGATAAATTTGGACCATTGATTACTCACTAAGTGGAATGGGATATTTTATAAAATAAGTGAACATAAAGAAGTGTAGATACCTACCTAGTAAGTGGATCGAATAAAGGTAAGAGTAAGGCACTGATGGTGAAATGTGTGTCCAGGTGCTGTGGTGGTTGTTGTGTAATCCTGTATTTGCTACACTATGCAACATGTATTGTTAACTTATTAGTTCTTTTATATTATATGTGTATATTGAGGTATGAGGGTTGTTTGTATTTTATGTTTTCAGACAGATGCTTTTAATTGTGGGGGTCTTTGTATGACTTCATATTAAAGCCTTTTCATTATTTGTTGTAATTGGTTCAGATTTTTGTGTGATTTATGTGGTGGTCTTGAATTCTTCTTTTGATATATAAATTTTGGTATTGTGTCAGGACTAGGTACTTTAGTGACATATTGAATATAGGTATTTAAAGAGAAGAATATTTTCAATCCACTAAATTTGCTGTTTACAGCATAGTTTAGCCAGGTAAAAATATCATTGAATGTGATAGACTGATTGAACAAACAGTGCATACATTTTCTTCCCGACTCTACCAGGACTTGACAGGTCTCCTAATTAATGACCTCCAAGGGGTTTTCTGGATTTAGACTATGAAAGCATTTACTTAAAGGCAGGGGCATTGCTAGTCAAATGGGCACGTGCCCCAGGACTTTTGCCCTAAGCCCCTTATCTCCCCTGACACTGGTCCTGCTGTAGGGCATCTTTCCCTACTCTAATCCCTATTTGTATCTTCCGGACCCAAATAATTATTGTTGTTTAGCAATATAAAGTAAAGGGCATGTTACAATGTAGGGCCTAGAATGGATGAATTTTACAATGAGTTGCAAAAGGGAGCACTATTTATGTAGTACTGTTATTTTGTACTATTTTCTCCAATATTTAGAGTCCATCTTAGCAAGTTACTTGCTGATTGGTGGGGGTCTCAGTGATGGATCATGATCACGGATCATAAAGAGTTCTTGGCAATCTCCATCAGCTCCATAGAGACAGGGATACATCGGACTCCCGTTCCTGGATCCATGCGGTCCCATCACTGAGACCCCCACCTATCAGCAACTCAGGCACTATCCTGTGTCGAGGTTCTAACTTGCTATGATGGGACAACCCCATATAACATAAGATGTCTGTGTGGTAAACTCTGCAGGGATGGTGTGTGACTGGAAGAAGAGACAAGGTAATGCGGGCAAAAATGAGAAGATAAGGGACAAGAACAAATACAATCTGAGGACATATCCCCTGAAGTAACTGGATGGAATAAGTATGGATTTTGTCTGTATTTTCTATAGATGTCCATGATAATTACTGTTTTTTTTTTAAACATGCACATGTGTAATAGGGTGTATAGCAGTGGACACTATTGAGAATTCAGCATATATGTGCAAGGGCCAGTGCTCCAGATGTTTCTGGACCCTAGCAACTCCCCTGCTTAAAGGAAATCTACCCCAAAATAAAGCATGGATATACCAGGGACACTTACTTATAGATCCAGGCACTATGACTGTGGTGACTTCTTATATTTGTTATCCAAGGCTTTGTTCCTTCTAAAATAATCTTCTAATGAGCCTGAAAGGCTACTTGAGTGGTTCCCAGGAGGGAGGGGGAGTGCCAAGCAGGAGCAAGGGTAGGTGATGAGACAGTCTAACAACCTGTGAATCTGCAGCATGAAGGGGGTCTGGGAACCACCCCGTAGCCTAAAAGCCTTTCATGCTACTGGGGAGGTTTATCATGCTTGATTTTGATGGTAGATTTCCTTTATAGGAAACCTACCATGAGGAATCTACTATTAGAAGTAGATCTGATGGTAGACTCTTCCTGCCTGCCTCTGCCCTAATCTGTAATTTAATAATTTAAATTGTTACTTTATTTTAGTAGATTAAGTAAATTAACTGCAGAGGTTATTGGGGGCATGTACTAGCCTTAGCCCCCAGTGTCTGACCAGGATAGTACACACCCCTGTAGCCATATTAGTACAATAAAATTAAAAAGTTAGGTTAGGTTCCAGGATTATTAAATTACAGATTACGGCAGAGGCAGGCAGGAGGACTCTACCCTCAGGTCTAATTCTCATAATAGATTCCTCATGGAAGGTTTCCTTTAAGGTTTTGAAATTCAGATTCTATAAAAGTTTCCAGGTGCATTGTCTTATTTTACAGAATCTCTAAGATATCTGAACAGTTACATTTATTATTTATTAATTTATTAAGATCATTAAGTGAAAATCATTAAATTTTTCTGGTTATACTGGGTTTTAGCTTCAAAATTTTCATTTTCATAATAATAAATAGGAGGAAATCAGTTTATTATATGGTTTCTCCTGAATTTGGCCATAACTCAGAATCTGCTGTAGAGCCACAGAAAAATGGGATCCACTGTTCCGATTAAGAAAAAATCTAGTTCAACATCTCTTTTAAAATCTGATTATGTATTTTTTTCCTCTTTGTTTGAACGTTTTCATCTCTCTATTATGGGGTTAGACCATAAAAGCTGTGACCAAATTATGGGGCAATTATGTTTTTCTCAGACAGAGGGATTGTCATAAAAATCATCCAGATCATTTATTGCAGGGTTGTAAATTGTGATCCCATCTGGCTATAGTCTGGCTACGGATAGAGACCTCAGTAAAGAGAAGATTGTCTCAAAATGAGCATTCTTATGGCCTGAAATGTGCCTTTGCTGAGATGATATGCACACTTAGCAATTTCAGACGTTTCCACCTCACATTACCTGGTAGGTTTTTTTTGGAGACCAAAATATTTCCAAACTTTTTCCAATATAATCAGAATTTTGATAGAAGTTTCCCTCCTGCGGTTAGTTTCCAGTAACTGACATAATGTAAACTGTTAGCAATGCCAAGCAGAGACACGTGGAGCGGTGAGAAAAAATTCCTTCTGTATGCAAATATGGTGAACGGAAACCTGGACCACATGACAAACTTACATTTCCATACACTTCAGTTGTTTGAGGTATGACTTCTACATAATAAAACAGAACATAGGCTGAAAAGGTTATTTGTATGATATGCTTTGTGTGATCAGCTTCTGCAGCAGCAGCTCGGGTCCCCTAGGCAATAACATGTACATCCGCCCAGCAGACAGGACAGGGGTTAAACATTTACAGACGGTGCCCTACTTAAGGACACCCGACTTACAGACAACCCATGACCTCTGGTGAAGCTCCGGAGACTTTACTATAGTCCCAGATTGCAATAATCAGCTGTAAAGTGTCTGTAATGAAGCTTTATTGATAATCCTTGGTCCCATTACAGCAAAAAATGTTTAAACTCCAAATGTCACTGGGGCCAAAATTTTTTTTGTCTGGATCTACAATTATAAAATATACAGTTTCGACTTACATACATATTCAACTTAAGAACAAACCTCCGGACCGTATCTTGTACGTAACCCGGGGACTGCCTGTATAAGGTTTCCTACACATCACCACTGCCAGTTTGAAAACCTATTAGACACTATGCCGGAATACTTGAAGGAACCTGTAGTAATGAGGCAGTCTGACAATGCAGGAAGGTAGGATGATCATATGAGGGACAGAAGAGGGACACTAGAAATGAGTGGGGGAGGGCTGGACTGGAAAATCAAAGGGACAGAACTAGACGTCTAGACAATGCCTAGATAATGAGAGTGAAATCTAGTTAACTCTAAGCAAAAAAATAATGTCAGATTAATACTAGCACTATAACCCTATAAGGGATTAGGACACTGTAGAGAAAATTACTATTCAGTTGTCCCATGTACTAAATGACTGAACAAATAGCGAGAATTCATAAAACTACCTAATATGCCATGGGATGATTGGTGTGATTTTCACATGACTAGGACAGAGTTATATTTCATGTTTATTGGAAAGTATAAAACGAGGAATATGCGTTCTTCGATAAAATCATAAGACACTATATATCTGCATCAGAGTCTCAGGACAGTACAAAGGCCCATTAAAAATTCCAAGTACATAAAATTATCACTAAATAATAATTTTCTTATAAATTATCATCATAATTCCTTAATTGATGCAGGCGCCCGCATCACAACTGCATCACAGCCTCATCTTTCTCGCACCCTTAGGAAAACTTTTCCTCAAAGCTACCCTAAAGTTTGTCTTTGAAGTGTAACCGTCATTCTGAGCAAAAAAATAAATAAAAACATAATCCTGCTCTAGGTGTCCCTGGGAATCATGCCTCAAAGTATATTGCCTCTCGTTCCTCATTTACTACCTTTTTTGGCCCATAGCAACCATGGTTCCCAGATCTCAAAAAAACTACAATCAGCAAGATGGATGGGCGGGACCTGCCTCCTGTCACCTCATCACAAGTGCCTGCTGCTGACCAATGACACGAGAGCTATCTCATATCTGTCACAGTTACACCCGCGATCCTCGGTACGGATTGCGGTGCACCTGTGCCTGCTGCCGCGGTCCCCGCTCCCCCTGCCCTCACTTACCTCTCCTGGCTCTGGTCTGTATTCTGGCTCCCGGCGTGTAGGCCGCATGCTTCTTCCCTGCAGTCGCATGCTCCCGCCACTAGGGGGGGTGCGCGCAGACCTCTCCAAGCCTTAAAGGGCAAGCGTCCTCCTTATTGGCTCTGGCATTCCTGGCTCGGCTATATAGCCTGGCGACTCCCAGCATACCCTGCCGGATCTTCAGGTCATTCTACTAGAGTGAAAGCCTTCCTGAGCAGTTCCAGACGCCTCCGTGATTCCTGAGTGTTTCCAGATGCCTCTGTGTTCCTGTGGTGTTCCCGTGCTCCTGTGGTGTTCCTGTGTTCCTGTGGTGTTCCCGTGTTCCAATCCTGTGGCGGTCCTGTATTCCTGTGGCGGTTCTGTAATCCTGTGGCTGTCCTGTAATCCTGTGGTGGTCCTGTAATCCTGTGGCTGTCCTGTAATCCTGTGGTGGTCCTGTAATCCTGTGGCGGTCCGGTATCCTAGTGGTCTTCTGAGGTCCTGCCAGCCATCCTTCCGAGGTCCTGCCAGCCGTCCTTTCGAGGTCCTGCCAGCTGTCCTTCCGAGGTCCTGCCAGCTGTCCTTCCGAGGTCCTGCCAGCCGTCCTTCTGAGGTCCTGCCATCCTGAGGTCCTGCCATCCTGATGTCCTGTCATCCCGAGGTCCTGCCTTCCCGAGGTCCTGCCTTCCTGTGGTCCTGCCTTCCCATGGTCCTGCCTTCCTGTGGTCCTGCCTGCCCCGTGTCCCTACCTTGGCTGCCACCGCGGGCCTAGTTGCACCCGTGGAGCGACCTGGTGGCTCCCCGCCGCAGCAAGTCCATCCCGCTTTGCGGCGGGCTCTGGCGAAGACGAGGACTCAGATCCCAGGTTGCGGCTGGCATCGTTATCTCCCGCGGTGGTCCAGGGAGTCCACTGACTTTAGTCCCAAGGGACTATTTCCCATAGATTGTGACAATATCTATCTATCTATTTAATATCTATGTACAGGCAGTCCCCGACTTACGGCATTTTGAGTTAAGGACAACCCGTAGCCACGAACGGGGCACTCGGCACCCCGCGCATGCGCAGTCCACTTCCGGGTTTCAATAGCGCTGCTTGGAGTGCTGCACCTCCTCATTGGGTGGGCCATGGAGGTGACGGGGATCGTTGGGCAGAGCGAGAGGCTGGAGCGGGCCATGGAGGTGAAGGGGATCATTGGGCGGAGCGAGAGGCTGGAGCGGGCCATGGAGGTGACGGGGATCGTTGGGCGGAGCGAGATGCTGGAGGGGGCCATGGAGGTGACGGGGATCATTGGGCGGAGCCAGAGGATGGAGCGGGCCATGGAGGTGACGGGGAGCACAATCCGTTGCCGATGTATAAAGTAAATAATTGCTGGCGGTATCGGGGGTTCAGGTAACTAAGGATGCGTTCGCTGGTGCGATCTCGTGCTTCCATAGTTACCAGCCACTAGAAGCCAGAGATTCCAGGAAGCATGAGATCGCACCAGCTAATGCATCCTTAGTTACCAGCAACCCGACTTACATACAAATTCAACTTAAGTACAACCCTCCGGTCCCTATCTTGTACGTAACCTGGGGACTGCCTGTATATCCTATATCTATATCATATCTATCTATTTATCCCATATCTATCATCTATCTATCTTTTATCTTTCTATCTCCTATCTATCTATATCCTATCTATATCATATCTATCTATCATCTATCATCTTTCTAGCTAATATCTATCTATCTATGTATATTCTATCTATGTACAGTTTGTGTCTGTGTGGATTATTTGTTTATATACAGGTGTAGGGAAAGCCGAGGGAGAGATAAGTGTAGTTGTTTGGTTACTACATTAGTGAGAGCTTCTCCCTGCACATGACTGACTGCTGGAGCACTGAGACATGAGGTAATCAGCTGATTACACGGAGAGAAATGGGGGGGGGGTGTCTCTAGCTCCGTAGTCAGCTCCTCAGTTAAGCTGGAATGTGCCTAGCAACAGTCATATGAGAGATCACTGATATCTAGGGGATGTCTGCAGAATACAAGAGGAAGGAGCAAGATTAGGGTAACTAATCCAATTGCAAAAGGGCTTAAAATTACCTGGAGTGAACATAAGTTTTTTGTAATGACAGTTACACTTTAAGATAGCTTTAAGGTGAAATTTTCCTCATACCACCCTGGAAAACAATTTGCATATTTGTTTCACAGGATGTAGCAATGTGCCAGGCATGTACAATATATATTTATGATGTCTATGTATATATGATATCTAAGGACTCTTCAAAATACTACTAATGAATAACTTTTTAGTTAATTACATTTATAGTTAGGGGAAACATAAATCTGGTAATGGATTCACACAGTAGGAGAGGAATATGTTAGTAACTAATATTACTGTAAAAAAAAAAACTCGGCACAGGCCATAATCTAATTGTTGGCTTTTCCCTTATTCACTCAATTACGATAAGGAAATGCATTTTTGTTGTTGGCTTGAAATCTAAGATACATGTCTGGCAAGTGTTAGTGAAAAAGACAAAGCGCATTTGATAATGTGAGTTAGAATTGGCACACTGCTTAAAACATGGAGGTGTGTTTAGGTTATGGTTATTCTTTAATGCCAAGAACCTTGGAAATATACATGTCATAATATTTCTCACTTATATTGTGCATTGTCTAGTTAATTTGATATTTTGCTCCAACATATGAACTCAGTTGAAACACACCACCTGGTTTTCTGCATTTATTATGAATATTAAAATTAAGCGGTACAAGGGAAGGATATAAATAAAATAAAGGTATTTAAATTCAAAATGATTGTAAAAGCCTAATTTCCTATTCTGATGTGGGCAATTCAAGCTCCCATGATCCATGATACAGATGGTATTGATATGCAGTGGCAGAGCACATCTCTATATGTACCCCACTTTGTTGCTCTGGAGGCCACAGGTGGCATGTGATGCATCCCTTAACACCATGGCCCACCAGAACTTCGGGAAGAAGGGAACATGCAGTGACGTGAGAGCTGCAGGTGAGTATCTCTTTTAATTTTTCACTGACTACATGAAATAGCTGGGAGGAATTATGTATGCAAATAAGGCAGGGAATGTAAAGATGGAGTTTGATAGTGGAGAAACTGTGGGAGGCTGCATAATACTTATGGAGTGGGGATTCCATATATGATGACATGATAGTGTTTGCTCTGGAGGGAGGAATCTGTAATGACCAGCAAGATGGGTCATTACGAAAGTAAGAACTCTCTCTAATTCTACAATTCTCCTCATAGTCATCCTTTGTTGCCATCTATTGTTTGAAAGTGGTATCTACCTCTGTATTGCATCCTGCCTACCACTATAAGGTAAATGTTTATTTTATTTTTCAAATTTAACTTCTTTGCAGGCCGGTCATCGGTTGGTGTCCTGGAATTCCCTAGATCAGAGAATATATAAATTCTCTCTAACTGGAATTCTCTAGTCTCTCATATGTGAGCTCTGCTCCCATCTTGCTGCAGAAACAGCAGAACCAATATGGCCCCCTACTTTCCAGCCCTTTGACATACAGGTCAAGGCTGAGTTACTTTCAAATTCCTGAGTTTACAAACTGCTATCTGCTGCTTCATTGGACTGTGTACCAATAATGAGACTGTGCGCTCTTGTTCAAGATTTCTGTATTATCCTTGGTCTGCTGTTAACACCACGGGCCTCCCCTTCACCATTACCACAACGCACCAATAGTGCCCCAGAGTAATCCCTTCACTACACGTTAGCTTTCTTTCTGATGGAAGTGGACGAGGCCTGTTCTCCTGGACCTAGCCACTGTGACATATCTCTGGGTCTAGGCCGTACTACAAGCCAGCCACTCTAATCAGTCTCCGGTGGGTGGACATTGCAAATCTATATAGAAGAACCGGATGGTTATTGATCTGAAGCCTGATTCTGTCCATTGCGTTGGCTTGTTAATACAACCCTCTTCTCCCGCTATTGACACACTAATAGCAACACCATATAAGAAATGCTAGCACAGGCTTCCAGTATCCATTGTTTCAGATGCTGCACATCTTGTATCTTAAGAGCGTAAACAACTGCCTTCAGATGACCCCAAAGATAAGAGTCTTATGGATTCAAATTGGGAGATCTTGGTGGCCATTTAACTGGCTCACGATGACCAAGCCACTTTCCAGGGAATCATGTAGGAATGCTTGCGGTCATCTGAAGGCATCTGTGAAGGTACGAAATGTGAAGCATCTAAAACAACTGATACTGGAAGTCTGTGTTAGCATTTCTTCTGCAGTGTTGATTTCAGTATGTCAAGAGTAAGATAAAATAATCCTTTATTCTTTAAGAGTGGCAGCAAAGGGTTGCATTGACAAGCCGACACAATGGGCAGCACTTTAACCCCTTAACGACTTGGCCTTTTTTAGTTTTTTCACTTCCATTTTTCACTCACCAACTTCAAAAATCTATAACTTTTTTATTTTTCCACATAAAGAGCTGTGTTATAGCTTATTTTCTGCGTAACAAATTGCACTTCATAGTGACGGTATTTAATATTCTATAGTGTGTACTGGGAAGCGGGAAAAATTCCAAATGCAGTGAAAATGGTGAAAAACCACATTTGTGACGTTTTCTTGTGGGCTTGGATTTTACAGCTTTCACTCTGCGTCCCAAATGACATGTCTACTTTATTCTTTGGGTCGGTACGATCACGTGGATACCAAATTTGTATAGGTTTTATAATGTTTTCATACATTTAACCCCTTAACGCTGAAGCCACTTTTCACCTTCCTGACACGGCCCATTTTTTAAAATCTGACATGTGTCTATTTAAGTGGTTATAACTTTGGAACGCTTTAACATATCCAGTTGATTTTGAGATTGTTTTTTCGTGACACATTGTACTTCCTGTTGGTTGAGAAATTTAATCAATATATTTAGTATTTATTTATGAAATAAATGGAAATTTGGCAAAAATTTGGAGAAAAACAATGTTTTCCAAATTCAAAATGTTCTACTTTTTGGAAAGTTGGTCATATCACTAAAATAACTTGATAACTAACATTTTCCATATGTCTGCTTTAACTTGGCATCATTTTTCAAACATCTTTTCCTTTTTTTAGGATGCTAGGAGGCTTATAACTTTAGGTGCAATTTTTCAGATTTTCACGAAAAACATCAAAACCTACTTTTGGAGGGTCAATTTAGTTAGAAGTGACTTTATAAGGCCTACATGACAGAAAACCCCCACAAATTACACCATTTTAGAAACTACACCCCTCAAAATATTCAAAACAACCTTTGGGAATTTTGTTAACCCTTTGAGCGTTTCATGAGGGTGAAAGATAAATGAAAGTGAAATTAGAGAAATGTAATTTTATCTCACTATAGATTCATTGAACACTAAAATTTGCACCTTCACAATGGGTTAAAAAGGAAAATGCATTTTACAATGTTGAGGGCAATTCCTCCTGAGTATGCCAATACCCATTTTGTCACTGTACACTGCTGTAAGGGCACAGGGGGGCACTTGGAATGGAAAGAGCGTTGTTTCGTTTTTGCAGGGCAAATATGGCTGAAAAAGTTTTCATGTGTCAGGATGCATTTGGAGAGCCATAATGGTACCAAAACAGAGAAAAGCCCCAACATGAGACACCATTTTGGAAAGTACACCCCTTGGAGAGTTTAGCAACATGTAATTTGTGTATTTTCCCCAACAGGTGTTTGATTCAATTAGGCCCCAAAAGTGAAAAAAGGTGAAAATTTTCTCAAAAAAGTCACTTTTACCCCACATTTTTGTAAGCCACAAGGGATAAAAGATGAAACAACCCCATAAATGTGTAAAACTATTTCTCCTAAGCACAGAACTGCACCACTTTTGCATATAAAGTGTTGTATGGGTACACAGTAGGGCTCAGAAGGGAAAGAGGGGCTTTGGCCTTTTAGAAGCCAGATTTGACAATCATCCTTTACATGTGTCAGGATGCATTTGGAGAGCCCTAGTGGTACCAAAACAGAGGGGAACCCCAACAAGTGTCACCATTTTGGAAAGTGCACCCTTTGGAGAATTCAGCAAGGTGTGATATGTGTATTTTCCCCTACAGGTGTTTGCTTCAATTAGGTCCCTAAAAGGAAAAAGGTGAACATTTTCCCAAAAAAGTCACTTTTACGGCTAATTTCTGTATCCCATAAGGCATTAAAGATGAAACAACCCCAAAAAATGTGTACTAGCATTTCTCCCGAGTATAAAATTGCCCCACACATGCAAATAAAATGTTGTATGGGTACGCAGTAAAGCTCAGAAGGGAAAGAGGGGCGTTGGCCTTTTAGAAGCCAAATTTGACAGACATCCTTTACATGTGTCAGGATGCATTTAGAGAGCCGTAGTGGTACCAAAACAGAGCGGAACCCCAACAAGTATCACCATTTTGGAAAGCACACCCCTTAGAGAATTTAGCAAGGTGTAATATGTGTATTTGTCCGTAAAGGTGTTTGATTTAATTAGGACTTAAATAGATAAAAGGTGAACATTTTCCTATAAAGGTCATTTTACTCCTAATTTTATATAGCCACAAGGGATAAAAAAAATGTAATAACCCCCCAAAATGTGTAAACCTATTTCTCTCGAGTGTAGAAGTACCCCACATGTGTATATAAAATGTTGTATGGGCGCACAGTAAAAGGAAAGGGGGATGTTTACCTTTTAGAAGCCAAATTTGACAGAAATGTTTGACATGCATTTGGAGAACCCTAGTGGTATAAAACAGATAAGAATCCGAAAAGTGACCCTAATTTTTGAATGCACACCCCTTAGAGAATTTTGCAATGTGTAATATATTTATTTGCCCCTACAGGTGAATGATCCAATTAGGCCCGAATCATTAAAAAGGTGAAAATTTTCCTATAAATGTCACTTTACCCCTAATTTATGTAAGCCACAAGGGATAATATATTAAATAACCCCAAAAAAGGTGTAAAACTATTTCTCCCGAGTGTAGAAGTACCCCACATGTGCATATAAAATGCTTTATGGGCGCACAGTAGAGGAAAAGAGGGATGTTTGTCTTTTAGAGGCAAAATTTGCAAGAAATCCTTCACATGTGTCAGGATACCTTTGGAGAGCCGTAGTGGTACCAAAACAGAGGAAAACCCGAAAAGTGACCCTAATTGTTGAATGTACACCCCTTGGGGGAATATAGCAAGGTGTAATATGTGGTGTAAGGTAATACACGTGGTGAAATGAGCATTTTGAACATATAGGTGGTTTCCAAATATGATGTGCAAGATGGAAAATGCAATTATTTCTGGAAAGTTCAGTGCCCGTTATGTGGCGCCCCTTATGAAATAATGGAGGGGTATAGGGAGCAACGGGACATAACAGTTGTTACAATTATTCATTTTACCGAAATTAATTCACAATAGGTTGGGTGTGAATTGAGAATGTCTAGTGTATAAGGAGGTAGTATATACCAAGGGACCAACTAAACTTTTGTCACTCTGGAGTTGTCGCAGGTCTCTTAGTAGTATATAGTGTCCATCCTAACTCCTCTTTTGGAACAGACTCTTTATTGAGTCCTACCTTTAGAAGCAGCAGAATTCACCAGGAAAATGCTGTCCTGGCAAAACACAGGAACATCTAAACCAGAGGCACTGGGGCCCCGTCCTTCTTGTCCCAATATTAGTTTCCTAATATCTTCCTCTTGAAAACGGAGAAATGATACGGCAGGACCTGCACATTGGAACAGCTCGTAAGAGTTGTACAGCATAATCTGTACAATGTGCACGGACAGCGCTTTTGTACCATATCTTCGTTTTCTGTAGGGAAATTATCGCCAAGTGTTTCTCTTATTCACCCTAGCGATGCCCATTGTGACGAATATTGCTGCCTTTGGCTGGACCAAATCGACCAGCCAATAGCGGCAAAACCCCTCTGGACCGCAAGGCAAAATTGGTGGCTGTCAGGAACAGCTGCCACCCTGCCCCGATCACCGTGTCTACAGACATGGTGACCGGTATTACTGACGTCATAAGTAAATTCGCTGCTATTGGCTCGTCTGAATTGATGAGCCAATAGCAGCGATAATAAACTGGGGGGGTGTGGGGGGAACGTAACCCTTCTGGTCCATGGGGCAGGATGGATGGCTGTCAGGAACAGCCGCCGTCTTACCCCGATCAGTGAACAGCCGCCGTCTTACCCTGACCGGTGTTGGAAAGTCACTACTCGCCGCACCGTTCTATAACAATGCTCGTTGGGAATAGGCTATACAATCTTTATTTATTTTTTAAGCAATTTAGACAAATAAGGGCTTATTTTTTGCGAGACGAGATGCACTGTAAAAAAAACGTAATTTTAGTGGGTTTTTAGCTTATTGAAGCAATTTTATTAACTTTTTACGTGTGGAGGAAAATAAAATCATCAATTCTTGTTTTGGATTTTTAGCATTTTTTTGGGGGGTGTTCACTGTAGCATAACAATAATATATTATCTTTATTCTACGGATCACTACGATTACGGTGATACCTCATTTATATAGTTTTATTTTTATTTGTCCAATTTTATTGAAGGAAAACTAGAATAGAAAAAATTGCATTTGTTTTAGTATTGCCATTTTTATAGCGGCATAATTATAGTATTTTTTGGTTTACGGAGCTGGTTGTAAGCTTATTTTTTGCGTGACAAGTTGCTCTTTTTATTGGTATCATTTTGGTGCTTGTAACTTTTTCGGATCACTTTTTAGAACATTTTTTGTAAAGCAATTTGATAAAAAGTTTTAATTTTTGGCAAGTTTTTGGGGTTTTTTTATTACCACGTTCACCGAGTGGGTCCAATTATGATTAGGATTTATTGTACAGATTGTTACGGACGCAGCGATACCAAATAAGTGGGGTTTTTTCGTGATTTAGTGTTTTTTATACTTTATTACTTGTGTAAAGGGAAATGTGGTGTTTGGGGGGACTTTCACTTTCTTATATTATTTATTTTTATTGTAAAAAACCTTTATTTATTTATTTTTACTTTTTTTACAGTAACTGACATCTAAGCTTGAACAAGTGATCTTCTGATCACTTGTTCAAGCTCTTTTACAGCTTACACAGTGCAATACAGATGTATTGCACTGTGTAATGTAAGACACTGAGCATGCTGCGCATGCCCAGTGTCTTACAGCCGGGTCCTGCCAGAAGGCACGGACCCGGCTTCCGGATCAAGATCTCGCAGCCCTGGGCACCAGCAGTCCCGGGGCTGCGATCGGAGCAGCGGACCCCCCCGGTAAGCGCCGCGGGGGGGTTCCGATTCAGATTTAATTGCCTTTAAATGCCTCTAACACGCCGCGGTCAGCGCGACCGCGGCGTGTTAGGGGTTAACACCCGCGATCGGAGAAATCTCCGATCGCGGGTGTTAGAGGCGGGTGTCAGCTATAATATATAGCCGACACCCGCAGCTTCTGGCGCCGGCTCCGTTTAGGAGCCGGCGCCAGAAGCTTGACGTAATAGTACTGCATTTTGCGGGAACGCACCTCCCGCGATGCAGTACTATTACGTCAAATGTCGGGAAGGGGTTAAAAAAATTAAAACCTCCTGTACAAAATATTTTTTTTTTATTTTGCCATCTTCTGGGGCCAATAACTTTTTCATACTTTGGTGTACGGAGCTGTGGATAGTGTCATTTTTTGCGAATTTTGATGCCGTTTTCATTACTATAATTTTTGGGACTGTACGACCTTTTGATCACTTTTTATTAATTTTTTTATATTTTTCAAAATAGCAAAAAAATGCCATTTTCGACTTTGGACGCTATTTTCCGTTACGGGGTTAAACATAGTGAAAAAACATTATCATATTTTGATAGATCGGGCATTTTCGGACGCGGCGATACCTAATGTGTTTATGATTTTTACTGTTTTTTTATTTGTATATCAGTTCTAGGGAAAGGGGGGTGATTTGAATTTTTAGGTTTTTTTTATTATAATTATTTTTTTTAAACTTTTTTTTATTTTTACTTTTACTATTTTTCAGACTCCCTAGGGTACTCTAACCCTAGGTAGTCTGATCGATCCTATCATATACTGCCATACTACAGTATGGCAGTATATGTGGATTTTACTCCCCATGCATTACAATGTGCAATTAGCACATTGTAATGCATGGGTTAAAACGAAGTAGCCTCGGGTGTTCGGAACAACCGAGGTTACCATGGCGACGGATCGCCGCTCCCCGTGACGTCATCGGGGAGCAGCGATCCACGACAAGATGGCGGCGCCCATGCGGCGCCATCTCTTTGAAGCCGCCGGCAGCATTGCCGGCGGCGATCGCGGAGAAAACACCCGCGATCGGTGCTAGCACTGATCGCGGGTGTTACCGGTAAGCCTTTGCTGCAATATGCAGCAAAGACTTACCGGCTATGGAGAGGGCTCGGCCCGCGAGCCCTCTCCATGCACCGGGACCCGGCGCGTGCCGTACTAGTACGGCGCGCGTCGGGAAGGGGTTAAACACATTTTCTAAGTGGTCATAAATTTGTAAACACCACACTTTATTAGTGGTCATAAACTGGTAAATAACTCATGAAAGAATTAGGTTACGTTAAAACCAAGCACTCCATTGTTTTTCTTGCGAAACTCTTAATACGTTTGATGTGTTACATGACCCTCTTCCCATTGAAAAAAAAAATTGGATCCAAATTGTCCAACGTCAAAATGGTCACCATGGTCACCAGGGTCAACACCCATCTTGAAAAGTTTCCCCCCTCCCATATATTAATAGGCAACAAACAGGAAATTGATATCAGCAACCATTTTATTTAGGTGTATCCATATAAATGGCCCACAGAGCTGTGTAAGGCTAAGTTGACACTACTGTCAAGATTTCCATTTCTACCTTTATTTCTTACCTAAATAAGTAAAAAACGAGAGGTAAATGTTTCCGTTCTAAATACCATTGAAATCAATGGAAATTTTTATCTCATCCGTTATCTCATAATATGTTATTCATCTGTTTTTCTGACAGAAAAAATGACGGTGGCTGAAGTACTTATTTTTATGTAAAAAAACTGAAGCATACCTTCCGTTAGGATTTTATAATAGAAGTCAAAGAGAAACTGATACAGTTAAAGTGTGTCAGTATTTTACATCAGTTAATTGTATCATTTTTTTCTATAATTTGGTATGTTCTGCAGACTAGACATTGATTGACCAAGATTGTGATTTTAAATCAGACCAAATATTAGCATCACCTAAAAGTCACATGGTATACTAAGCAGACATCTGAGATAGGTGGAAGAAAGTGGCTACTGAGGTGACTATGTGGGTCATTTATGACTGACTTTCAAACAGAAAATTGGCATAATTTTTCCCCCTTGATGCGCCTCATGTGCGAACACTCACAACTGCAGGAGAGTGGACCAACTTTTTTTGGTGCACCTTTAACATAGAGTGTGCTGCATGGCTCAACTAAGCACTGGAACGCCCCTTTCAGTGCAGAATTTTTTGTCACATTAGGTAGTGCAGAATTATGTGTCATGTTGGGTATAGGGCAGCCACAAGTGTGTCGTGGACACTTTTTAAATACATGTGCAAGCGGTTTGCACTAAAAAGAATGTGGGAAGTCAGGCAAAAACCTGGCACAGGGGCCACTGGGCATAGAAGATGTATTCAAAAGCACAGAATAAAAATGTAAATGAGAACACTTTTAGATACTTGCAAATCATGGGTGTAAATATGGCACCTAGTGCTAATTTCCTTAATTATCTGACAAACCTTATTTAACTGACAGTCTGACCAGGGGCGTAACTACAGTGGTAGCAGCCATAGCAGCTGCTATGGGGCCCACAGTGTCAGGGGGCCCCGGCACCCAACTGGCTGCACTAATGAATGGAGGATGTGCACCATCATATACATATTATGCTGCATGTTGTACAGCCTAATATGTATATAACAGTGCACAACTTCCACAGTATACAACTGAGACAAGAAATGTCTGGGAGGGAGTGTGTGGAGACATACAAAAAAAGGAAAAAAAATTGAGGTTTTTTTCAGTTCACCAAAATAGGCGATTCCGATATAGATCCATCGCACGGAGTGTGAAAGTCAGGCCGCTCTGAGACTCGGGGACTCCAGCGTAGATACAAAATTGTGGTTATAGAAAAAAATATAGAAACATTAAAAACTAACTTTTAATCATACGATTAAAAAGCCATGTGCACATGGGCGAGGGAGATAGGGACGGCCATTGACGCGTTTCGGAACTAATCCTTAGTCATAGTGGCGTGTACACGTGTAGGATCAGAAGGCATTTAAACCCATGAACGAAACACCTGGAGGGATGGGAAGAGGAAATGAGGGGAAGAGGAATAGGTAAACTTAAGAAAAGGGGAAATTACCGAAGTGTAACAATATGGAAAAAACAAAAAGAAAAGAAAAACACAATATAGGCATAAGAGAAAGTATTTGTCTGATGACTAAGTGTAAAGACTTCATGTGTAAAACTAGTAAAAGTACAGGAGATCGGATCGCAGGTTCAGACCGTGGGGATGACTGGTATTCAGAGTAAGGATCCAGAATGCTTCTCTGGTAAGTACAGTTTTACGCCAGTCTCCTCCACGTTTGGGTGCAGCTACTCTTTCGATGATAGTGGCTGACATGTAAGAGAAAGAGTCATTGTGTACATACTGTATTGAAAGTGTTTGGCTACATTGGACCTGTTACGAGAAGACAGTTTTTTTGCATCATTCACATGTTCACATAAGCGAATTTAAAATTTTCTGACTGTGCAGCCTACATACTGCAGGTGACAATGGGTGCAGGAGAGTAAATAGACTACATGATGGCTGTCACAGTTGACATATTTGTTGATGTTGAAACTCTTGGGATTTTTTTTGTAGTGTAACTTTAAGTTTTCTGCATGTATTTACAAATGTTACATCTATGTTGGCCACATTTAAAATGATCTTTCAGTTGTAACCACGTACCTGTGTTATTGTTATTTACGCTAGAGAACATGTTTGGTGATACAATGTTGCCGATGGTAGTGGCTCATCTTTTAACAAATTGTATGCCATTAGTTAATATTTTTTGACAGTAGCATCTTGATACAGTAAAGGTAAATTATTTAAAATAATATTTTTAACCATGGGAAAATCTTCACTGGAAGTGGTGATAAAGACAATTTTATCAGGGATAGATTGTACCTTCCTTTTTTGTGAGAACAAATAGTCACTATGTGACTTAGTAGACACAATGTTTTTGGCTCTTTCTAGGGTATGGGTATTGTAGCCTCCTATTTTTAAAACGGTTGTCCATAATCTTAGTTTCGGCAGTGTATGTATCTGGTAGGGAACAGGAGCGACGCGCTCTGATATATTCACCTACCGGTAAGTTTCTGGTAATGAGACAGGAGAATTAGGTATCTCTCATTTCTAGCTTCTTGCTGTCTACTTCCATGTGGTCAGCAGCTACTGAGCTGCATAGAGTATAGAGCTTTATGTGTGTATACAATCAAACAAATTTATGCACTCATACACACATTTATATACTTAAATATGTGGTATATGTATTTTTTTTAAGATAAAGGGGGCCCCTTGTAGAAGTCTGCTATGGGGCCTTGCATCTCGTAGTTACACCACTGAGTCTGACTTTCCAGTTTTTACTGACTTTTCAAAAAGTTTGTGCTGTTCAAAAGTGACTAAAACCCTCCAACAGGAGGTTGTCCAGATGAAGGCCAAAGGAGTGACCTTATCAGCCACTACAAGAGAAGTTGGTCATTCGGTGATTTCTAAAAGGCATCTTTACAATAAGACAAACTCATTAAAGTTTCCCAAGAATGCTGGTTACCCTTAAAAAGTAAATGCAAGAGAAAACAGGATAATGTGTAGAATTCCCATGGGAAATTGTTTCAACACATTGAGGCTTATTTACTAAGGGTCTGCGGAACGCACTTTAGTTGGATTTTGGAAATTTTCAGTATTTGCTCCGCTGTGACAGCTATTTAGCAGACAATTGTGCCGCAGCTGCGCTGGCTTTCATGCGTCAGTTCAGCACTGAACAGGGCAAAGATCTGTCTCATTTTACAGTGTCTCAACGTTAAAGAGCATTTGGACTGAAAGCCCACTCTGCAGTGACCAAACCTGGCTGCAGTGACTCTGCAGTGACCAAAAGGCTAGACTTCTGCTGAGAAGCATGTTGTGTGGACATAGTTGAAGTGGTCCACATTTCATTTTAGTTATAAAAGCAAGCTTAATTGATTTGGATCTGATGGGAAACATTATGTTTATCGACAAACTGGGAAAAGACTGTCAGTGAAAGGTGGTGGAGGAACTTTCATGGTTTGGGGAATGTTTTCTGCAGCAAGAGCTGGACCGTTCATGCACCTACAGTGAAAGCAAGTGTGAATCAGAACCTTCAACAACATGTGGTTCTTTCCTCTTGTTCATTACTCAATCAGCCAGAAATTTTCATGCAGCACAATGCCCCCTATCACACAGCAAAACGGGTAAAGCAGTATCTTCAAACAGAAAACATTGAAACAAGAACATAGCCAGACCAGAGTCCTGATCCAAACCAATTAGAAAACCTCTGGAAAATCTTTGGTGACAAAGTTATGGCCAAAAAACTCATAACAGAAAAGACTGCAAGAATGGACCAAAATCCAGCCAGAGCAGTGTGAGAGACTAGCGATGTCCTGTGACTGCAGATGTGCTTGAGTCATTCAAAGCAAAGGCCTGTAGATTTCCTATTGATTGGTAACTGTTATAACCTTCAGAAAATGTGATTATAATCTTTCTCTGGCTACAGTCATTGCTGTACTCTAACTATCATAATCATGTTTTTTGCAAAAGTAGGGTTTTGTGTTGATATATTTTGGTAATTTTGTAAAATACTGTTCAAGTAGCATGGTGTACCCCTTACAAAAAAAGCAAATGTTGATAATTATTTCTGTAAAAATCAAGTGATACATTGAGGGCACATTTACTTACCCCGTCCCTGGAGTTCACAGAAAGTGCACTGTCCGACTCCAATGCACTCTGCCGTGATCCACTAAGATCGTGCGCCCTATTTCACGAATGTGTCGCTTCCCCGCTCAGGTCAAACAGAGTTCACCATTTTTTTAGTGGTGCATATTAGTACTAGGACTTGCAATTTGAAAGTTAATTCCTGCGCTCAGTCCGAATCAGTCAGATCATCCAAAGGCACGCCCCTTAATTGTGTCGCATGGAGGCCAGTACATCTGCGGCAAAAAAAAGGCTGTGTGCGACACAATCGCAACCCACCTGCTACTTAAATACCTGTGCAGGCCTTTTTTCCATTGAAAAATGGTGCACAGTCCAAAAAAAGTGTGTCGCAAAGCGGTACAAAGCCGCAGTTAATGTGCCCCATTGTTCTCAAATTTTGATCTCCAATGTACAAAGCCCTTTAGTACCTCTGCCCATAATAGAAACAACATTTTAAAGTGCATAGCCATGGATGCCAATAGATCTTAGTTATTAAGGATTACACAACACGGTACCCAGAAGCCACAAGCAGCAAAAACAATCATATTGTTTGAAACAATAATTGTAATATAAATTTGAATTTCATAGAAATAACTAATACAGTGTTAAATTATGGTTCCTTCCTTGAAATACAGCACTAGTCTTGCCACATGAACACTAATCCTGACTCTCGCAACATTTTCCATTTTCTGTAAACAGAGTCTCAGCTCGGTCCCAGACTTCTTCATGCATCTGAAGTTACTTCTCATATTTTGAATGAAAGACTGAAAGAATGTGCCTCCTTTTACAGTATGTGACTAAGAATCCAAATTTAGCTTATAGAAAAGATATTGGAAAACTAAACTAACTATACGTCTGCACATTCTTTCCAATTTAGAGATATGAAGTCAAACAAAGGATTCCTCTGTGAAGAAAGTCCCATTTTATATATGCGTGTGCCTGTTTTAGCTATTTTATAATAACATGGAAGACGGCTGGCCAGGTATAATACAGGTATTATCTTTCAGCAAAAATCACTTACAGACAAGGCACATTTGCTATTGTTCATGTCATTTGGGTGCAATGCTATTTCTTATGCATTATGTGCAAGTAATTGTCTTACTACATGAACAGTCCAAAAGAAAAACTATTTTGTGTAGAGTGTTTTAAGTCAAATGATTCATAGACACTAAGTTGTGAGAATTTCTTTATTCTTTAGAGCAGGGGTCAGGAAGCTTTTTGGCTGAAAGAGCCATATGCGCCACAAATTTTAAAATATAATTCTGCGAGAGCCGTACAATATGTTTAAAGGGTCACTGACAGAACAATCGCTCCAGCAGTCATTAGTACAGCAAGGAGTCCCCCCCCCCCCCCCCGTACTAAGCCACAACTCGGCCAAAACAATGGTAATTCCCTTTAAAATAAAAAAATACATAATTTACATTCGAGATCGTGATGCAGGACATCTCCCCCAGCACTCTGGCTTCTTCTTTTTAATGTGCTGTCTGGATCTGGCTTCTTCCCACCTGATGAGAGATGCTGCTTTCAGGCATGCGCAGAAGAAAGCAGCATCCGGAGTGCAGGACAAGATGCATGGCAAGCTCCAATGTAAATTAGCCATTTTTTATTTTACAGGGAATTACCATTGTTTCGGTCCAGTGGTGGCCCAGTACAGCAGAGAGGAACACTCCTTGCTGTACTAATGACTGCTGGAGCCATTGTTCTGTCAGTGTCCCTTTAAAAGTGTTGGTCTTAAATAAAGCAAACAAAAAAAGAGGGTGCACAGTCCCATAGGGAACTTGTAGCTTCAATTTACAAAAGTCAATGATAAGCAGGACCAGGAGCTGCATAAGCCCCCCAATACATGAGCCATCCGCCGCAGAAAATCCCAATACACGCGCCATCCGCTGCAGAAAATCCCAATACACGCGCCATCCGCCGCAGAAAATCCCAATACACGCGCCATCCGCTGCAGAAAATCCCAATACACGCGCCATCCGCTGCAGAAAATCCCAATACACGCGCCATCCGCCGCAGAAAATCCCAATACACGCGCCATCCGCCGCAGAAAATCCCAATACACGCGCCATCCGCCGCAGAAAATCCCAATACATGCGCCAACCGCTGCAGAAAATCCCAATACACGCGCCAACCGCTGCAGAAAATCCCAATACACGCGCCAACTGCTGCAGAACATCCCCATACACGCGCCAACCGCTGCAGAACATCCCCATACACGCGCCAACCGCTGCAGAAAATCCCAATACACGCGCCATCAGCTGCAGAAAATCCCAATACACGCACCATCAGCTGCAGAACATCCCCATACACGCGCCAACCGCTGCAGAAAATCCCAATACACGCGCTATCAGCTGCAGAACATCCCCATACACGCGCCAACTGCTGCAGAAAATCCCAATACACGCGCCATCAGCTGCAGAACATCCCCATACACGCGCCAGCCGCTGCAGAAAATCCCAATACACGCGCCAACCACTACAGAACATCCCAATACAGATGCCAACCGCTGCAGAACATCCCAATACAGATGCCAACCACTACAGAACATCCCAATACAGATGCCAACCGCTGCAGAACATCCCTATACAGACGCCAACCGCTGCAGAACATCCCAAACAGACGCCAACCGCTGCAGAACATCTCTATACAGACGCCAACCGCTGCAGAACATCCCCATACACATGCAACCGCTGCAGAACATCCCTATACAGACGCCAACCGCTGCAGAACATCCTCATACAGACGCCAACCACTGCAGAACATCCCTATACAGACGCCAACCGCTGCAGAACATCCCCATACACATGCAACCGCTGCAGAACATCCCTATACCGACGCCAACCACTGCAGAACATCCCCAAACAGACGCCAACCACTGCAGAACATCCCAAACAGACGCCAACCGCTGCAGAACATCCTTATACAGACGCCAACCGCTGCAGAACATCCCAAACAGACGCCAACCGCTGCAGAACATCCTCATACAGACGCCAACCACTGCAGAACATCCCTATACAGACGCCAACCGCTGCAGAACATCCCCATACACATGCAACCGCTGCAGAACATCCCTATACAGACGCCAACCACTGCAGAACATCCCCATACAGACGCCAACCGCCGCAGAACATCCCCATACAGACGCCAACCGCCGCAGAACATCCCCATACAGACGCCAACCGCTGCAGAACATCCTTATACAGACGCCAACCGCTGCAGAACATCCTTATAAAGACGCCAACCGCTGCAGAAAATCCCTATACAGATGCCAACCGCTGAAGAACATCCCAGATGCCAACCGCTGCAGAACATCCCCATACATGTGCCAACCGCTGCAGAACATCCCCATACATGAGCCAACCGCTGCAGAACATCCCAGACGCCAACCGCTGCAGAACATCCCCATACATGAGCCAACCGCTGCAGAACATCCCTATACAGATGCCAACATTATAGTACACATTTATTAAAGTGTCTGCACCAGTTTTCTGGTGACTTTGCACTGGATAGAACATCTTTGGAGCTTGTACATGTATGTGTTTGTACCAGTTTTGTGTGGCGGCTGCTCTGTGTCCCACAAGACAGAAAAATCTGCACCTAAAGGGGCTGTTACTGTTTAGCTCTACCATGCGTCACATTTATTACTGACATGCACCACAATTTTGTCTTGGGTTCTAGCTATTACGTGTCGCAGCTGCTGCAGAACCTCACATTAATGTAGATATGCAGTGGAAGGGGAAGATATGAGGGGATGATGCAGAGGGGTCTGTAAGAGACACTTAGGAGCCTCATAGCTGCTCCTGCACACAGGACACTAAGGGGTTAAGGCAGTGTGAGGAGACACTGGGGGGAGGAAGGACTTATCTCTCGCTGATTCGTGGCTGCTGACTCCTTCTCCTCAGGTGCTGGACCTTCTCCTCAGGAGCTGGACCTTCTCCTCAGGTGCTGGACCTTCTCCTCAGGAGCTGGATCTTCTCCTCAGGTGCTGGACCTTCTCCTCAGGTGCTTCAGCTCTCTCCTCTGTATGAATCTCCCGCGCTGCTACATCCAGCGCGGGGATTGGCTGCAGGCAGACAGTCTCCTCCCCTCCCTCTATCACACAAGGAGGAGGCTGCTGCAGGGAGGGAGACGGAGGTGCCGCCCCTGAATTAACCCCGCGTACCCCTGCGCTGCTCTGCCGAATACATCCAGGGGTATAACTACAGCCGGGGGCAACAGGACCCTGTTCTTGGAAGGAACCGTAGCAGCAGCTGCGGCTGTAGTTATGCCCCTGGATAGGAGCCCTGGCTGCGAGCCAGATGCGGCCATCAAAAGAGCCATATCTGGCTCGCGAGCCATAGGTTCCCGACCCCTGCTTTAGAGTGTCCTTTATTATAAACACTCCTTATTATCAAACACTTCTGTAAAAGAAAAAAGTTCTGCAGGCTGCAGCACCAGGGGGACTGTGTGCTGCATTATGTAAATAATAATAAATGCCATTTGTAGTTCTCGACAGATCTTAATAAGAATTAATAACATACTAAATTGGCGTACTCACCGGTCAGTCACAGCTTTCATGAATTCTTCCACAAGGTCATCATAGGCCTTGCCTCTCACTCGCTTGTGTCTTAGTCCAATATAAAGTGGGTCTTGTAGTAATTCCTGTAAAATAAAGAGTTTACTGTGACTGATTGTAAAATGTTTAAAAATAATATCCAAGTCTTTTTTGCTCAGCACAATTAGAACCGATAATAATTGATTGACCATTCATTATGGCCGCTGTTCTCTCCATCCCTTCTACTAGTCTGCCCCCAAGACTTGTGTTTTATTAACAAAGGTCTATGTTTTTTTTAGGGTTTTACCACTTGCACCATAAAACTCCTGGTGGGCTGCAGCAGGAATACAGAAAAAGTACTAACACTGTTCAAGCTGTAGTGCAGCCTCAACTCTCCTTGTGACTCTCCATAGCTTGCAGCTATGTGACTGATTCAGCCAATCTGTAGCTTTAGTAGTCACTGAACCAAGAACCTTGATATTGAGCACTGACACGACCATTCTTAGGCTCTTTCACATTGATGTTGGTTTTCACGTCCGTGGTTCAGAGATTTCCACAATGCCTCACAAGGCCATTGATTTCTATGAGTGTTTTCACATTGGCTTGTATTTTCACTGATCCCTCATCCATGGAAAAAATTACAAAACATGTCCTATTTTATTCACAGATGGGGATTATGGGAGGCAATAGAAGTCTATGGGTCCACAAAAAATGGAAACATCTATTTTTTTTACTAGTGAGGCTGAAAAAACATATATGTATAATGTTATCAAAGCAATGTTAAACCTTCATTTTTTTTGCAGACACAGAGACAAAACGGAAGAAAAACAGAGACACAACGAAGACTAAACGCAATGGATACACTACTGAAGCTGAACATCAACGTTAATGTGAAGAGCCCTAACTCCTATTCCACCGAGGACATTGATTGCAGCAGACAGGAGTTTATACATGGAGAATGAAGGATACATTGTGGAAAGAAGGAGCTTGAGCAGAGTCATCACCTTTTCCCCCTTTGCCTTCTTCCCCTTTAAAAAATCTTTAAAACAACAAAGTTTGTGAGAAACACTGGTTTCAATGTTTCTTAATGTAAAATTAGGACATTTATTACACTGCAGGACACAAAAGTTCCATAAAAAAAACAATAAATCTTGGTGGTGCATGTTTTTAATAGCACAGTCATCCCAGCCATAATGTCATGCTTGGTAGGGATGCTCTCATGGACGGGATTGCCAACCGCTTAATTGATGCCTTATTTATTGTTAAATTACAGATTACATACAATCAAGGGTAAATTGAGTCACATAATGATGGACAATATGACATGCACTCTGGCAATTATCCATGATAATCTGGTTTATAAATTCAAGATGGAATGTGAGTGGGAATTAGATACTATATTTCAATGAAAGGAGCTCTAAATTATTAGTCTATCTTACAAGGGTTTTCCTACTTATAAACAAAATGTATAACTAGCTGAAAATGGTCTTAAAGCCCACTAATTAGTTATATAAAAATTTCAGAAATATTTATATATGTTTGACGTAGGGATATTAACAGCATTAGAAAAAATATTAACTTTTTAGAAAAAAAAAAGTGTCATAAAACCGGCATCTAAGATTCAGCATCCCTTTAAATAGTAAAAATTGTTTAAATTTTCAAATATTGTGTTTAGCAAGTGGGGTAGTTTGAACTTTATAGTTTTTTTTTATTTTTTATTTTTTTTTATGTAAAGTATGTGACACTCAGGATAGTTCACGGTGAGCCACAGCTCTCAAACAACTGATGGGGTTCCTCCTGCCCTCCCATGCACATCTGTCCATTCGCATAGAGCCAGAGGCTGCATTCACACCAGGGTCAGCTGCAGGTTTCAGTAGGCCCCTGGGTGAAAGAGCCTCAGAAGACCCCTTTGCAGTGAACTCAAATGGCGGCATTAAAAATTAAAAAACTAAAACAGTTTCCTGTTCCCTTGCCCTCCTCGGCCCCATGGATTCATTATGTACCGCCTTATGTGGGCCCCCCAGCAGTACTGGTGCCGGCCCTGATTTACACACTGGGGCAGATTTACTTACCCGGCACATTCGCGATCCAGCGGCGCGTTCTCTGCGCTGGATTCGGGTTCGGCCGGGATTCACTAAGGCAGTTCCTCTGCCGTCCACCAGGTGGCGCTGCTGCGCTGAAGAGCATCGGAACGCACTGGAATACACCGAGCCGGGCTGAGTGAAGGTAAGTGCAATTTACGCGACACTTTTTTGTTTTTTAAATGCAGCGGTTTTTCCGAATCCGTCGGGTTTTCGTTCGGCTACGCCCCCCGATTTCCATCGCGTGCATGCCGGCGCCGATGCGCCACAATCCGATCGTGTGCGCCAAAATCCCGGGGTAATTCAGGGGAAATTGGAGCAAATCGGAAATATTCGGGTAACACATTGGGAAAACGCGAATCGGGCCCTTAGTAAATGACCCCCATCATCTTTGAATGGCATTTAGAAATGCAATTCTAGCTTAGTGGGGAAGAGGGGAGGTTGCTGATTGCAGATGTGTTTATACCTAAATTGATGCAATTGGGAAGAGCATGTACTTTGCATTATTTAATGGCAAAACACATGTTTTTTTCCCAAATGAATCAGTAATTAGGAGAAGCTCCTCCCGCTGTGTGTGAACACATCCACATAATAGAAGGGTCTTTAATTTTTTTCTTCATTTGTGATGTCAAAGGGCTGGACCTAAGCAACCTAATTTTTTTTATATATATTTGTGGTAAAAAATAGTGTCATAGGAAGGTATGACAGGATATACTTTAAAAGACCCACTTGAGCTGCTGCAGAATCTCATGAGACATAACAGAGCTGATGCAGAACTTCATAACCTCATCAACAAATCTAATCCCTTGCTTATCCACAATTACCCCCACTCTAATATGGAGAGTTGCCTGTGATTGTGTTACTTCCTGTGATGTTACGACCATGGCCAGAATTGATTGGTACATCCCTGGTGATGCTGGGAGGGACTGAGAAAGGAGAGAAGTTAATCCTATGGCTGCAAACAACATAGTATAGGTAGAGCATGCAGCACTTCAACTCTGCCCTGTGCCTCACCACATGATACAATGGGCTGGGATAAAGGAACTGACATGATTTGATCAACATGCAATTGAATTTTGACATAGCCGCACCGGCTTTCATGCGACAGAAATCGGGGGCGGGCCATCGGACGATCCCAACTATTACGACTGAGCGCGGGATTTAAGATTAAAATTGTGTCGCAACTAATGCAGTTACATGCACCAGGAAGAAGAAAGTGAACTTCGTTGGATCTGAGCGGGGAAGCGACACATGCAGGATATCAGGCGTGCAATCTTAGTGAATCGTACCAGAGTGCATTATCGTCGGACAATGCACTTCGGGTGAACTCTGTCGCCCGGGTAAGTAAACGTGCCCCATTATGCCCTCAAATTACTATCTTTTAATGTGATATCAAAGGTAGACAGGTATATTAAAAAAAGAGTGCATTATGTAAGGATAGAACAGCTCTACATAGTCAGGTATTGTAAAGTTGGTAAGACAATGAAGTAGGGCTAATAAATAATAGACAATCTGTCGTTGTTTTGGGGTTGGATATCAGCACTGCTGCTGTTCTAAATGACAACTCCTATAACTGAGGCGTTACCTTTAAAATTAATCCTATCTGTAACAAAAATGACTGCTGAAAAAGGCAAACAGTATAGTGTACGACAAGTATCAGTCCTTTTTTAGACTTGAAAACTGGAGGATTTTAGGCTTTAAAAAAAAGTTGCAGTTTCCTGACAGAAATCAAATGTATGACAAATTTGAAACTGCCAGACCTAGTTCTATAGGTGAATCCAAAATGACAAACAACTTTTTAATTATTCCATACGACATACACTAGTTCAGAGATGACTTGTCAATTAGAGTGCAATTAAAATGACTTATACATGTTGTATAGGCCCTACAACTAATTTTTCTAGTAGGTCCAAGGTACATCTGTCCATTATTCCTAGTACCTATAGATTCATTCTTGTGATAATATCAGTACATGCTAGAAATGTGAGGCTGAGCCTCATCAGAATTCTATGGACTCTCTATTATATTACTAATAAGCCTGTTACAGGCAGTCCCAAGTTACATTCAAGATAGGCTCCATAGGTTTGTTCTTAACTCGAATTTGTATGTAAGTCAAAACTGTATATTTTATCATTGTCCCAGTGACAATTGGAGTTTGGAATTTTTTGCTGTAGTTGGACCAAAGTTTATCAATAAAGCTTCATTACAGACACCTTACAGCTGATCATTGCAATCTGGGAC
Organism: Engystomops pustulosus; assembly: GCF_040894005.1. Taxonomy (NCBI): domain Eukaryota; kingdom Metazoa; phylum Chordata; class Amphibia; order Anura; family Leptodactylidae; genus Engystomops; species Engystomops pustulosus. The sequence continues at coordinate 126,106,374 of NC_092413.1, read as the reverse complement.
TATAGTAAAGCATTCAGAGAGCTTCACCAGAGGGGTCCATCTTTAACTAGGGGGTTATCTGTAAGTCAGAAGTCCTTAAGTAGGGGACCGCCTGTATTCTTCTTTTTTTACTTCCCCGACTGGATTGTTATAGGTTACTGAAGCTACTGTTATCTTCTTATTTAAAAAACCTAATAAAACTTTGAAATAAAAAGAAGTGCCAACTAATGTTGTTCCCCAGACATATAAAAAGTCAATGACTTATCAACACTGAGTTTTTAATAAAGAAGTAAAGTGAAGCAGTATAGGAAAGAAAGGAAAGTATTTCTTTGATTTGGTCCCTTGTTATTCTGAGTCATTCCTTTGGCTTATTTTTCAGCTTTCACGTGATATTTTATTTATTATCAGAAGCAATCATGACTGTAAAGCATCATGAGAAGGATAGGTCAGAATGTGCGGTGAATGACCTCATATTACATTAGATAATCCATTTCTGTGTGTTCACAAGACATAACCCCAGAGAAAACTGTACAGTTTGTGGTATTGTTGTACATACTGTCCACATTAATCATGCAAAAGCCTTTCTAATGTCTGAGTTACAGTTTATGTTACTAACTCTACATAAGTAAAAAATGTATCATATATATATGGTTATCAAGTATTTGATATATATATATATATATATATATGTGTATATTGATGTGCATGGATAGGCAGGTAGTGGTAAGGCAATGGAGCAATGGAGATGAATGACAACAAAAACATATAGCTAGACGCTTCCAAATGCCAAACACTGGACGACTGAACTTTTGACAACTGAACTTTTGGCATTAATTACAATACACCAAACTCACAGAATATTCACGTTCATGTCCCGGACATGAACACCGACTTCAGCAGGAAGATAATGCTCGAGTTCAGCATTCGGTCAAGCACTCATTGGTAACCCTTTTGATTGGTGCTTTCAATGTGTGCAGGTGTTATCCCTTACAAATCCACAAGCAGCATGTAATTGCCAGTGGTTCATGCCTGCAGCCATTTAGCTAGGCATCTTGTCCCTCCCCATGATGTCTAGGGGAGCGACAAGATCCTCAGAAAAATGGGTCCTCTTGTGGTACTTGCAGCTGTGTCCACATGTAAGGTATCAGTGTATCATTGTATATGAGAAAATAACTAAGACTTTCAGAAATACAAAGCAATAAAATATAGCTCTACGCTCTTCTTACTCGAATGTGCCATATATTTAATATGGAGAAGCTGCTGCATGCGGTTTTCTTGGACACTTCACCACAATTAAATCAACCAGTGAATTTTCCAAGTCTCAAATGATATGGTTTAGCAATGGTAGTTTGCACATATCCAGCATTTCCTATCAAACCCCTAAAAGCTCAATTCAAATAAAGTATCCCTCTGATAATATTTTTTCCACAAATCAATGGATCTTGTCGTATAGGGAGACCATTTAATTCTGCCCTCTGTGTAACTTGCAGGAAAGCCTTGTTTATGTGCAGCTCTATGGTTCCAGAAGTCTCCAGCAAAGAATAGAGGATCTTTCCTGTTCCTTATCTGTCCGTTCATCACAGTATGTTATCCTGAACCACTATTAACACTTGAAGCTTTATCCTAGACACTTCTCTCCACTACAATCTCCTCCACCCAGACCCTGCTCTCCAGACACTATCTGCACAGCATGGAAGCTGTTATCCCCTAGTACTTACACAACACAGGCTATACTCTTCATGTAACAACTTAACTGATGTGACAATCCAATAAACTACACTGTTAATGTGCAACAATAGCTTTTCTGCAGGGTAGGTGGTCCATAGTTTGCCTTAGAAAAGCAGAGGTACTTGTGGAGTTTGTGCGCATGTTCCTGCATATCATCTAACATTTTGGAGAACAAGCCCCCTGCTGTAGTCATGACCGTGGAAGTGAATGTGTCCCCCAAAAGAAAGAATACATATTAACAAGCCTCCTCAGTGTCTGTGTTCCACTTTGTTGAACTATGGACTGCCTACTCTCTGGAAAAGTTATTGTTGCACTATAAATATCTAATTTATATTATACTGAAAACTTGTTATAATTCTAAAATCTAAATCCTAATACAAATAAGCATTTTTTGGTAATGCTGCGTCTTTTCTTTTTATTGGTATGTGACCAAGGTGCTCAAGGATTGTAAGAAACCTCTTTTATGAAAGAATTTTTCTTTGTTCTAATTATATTGTGACTACAGGCAGATATACTACATACAAGATAGGGTCCATAGGTTTATTCTTAAGTTGAATTTGTATGTAAGTCAAAACTGTATATTTTATAATTGTAGATCCAGACAACAAAATATTATTTGTGCTCCAGTGACAATCAGAGTTTCAAAATTTTTTGCTGCAATGGGAACAAGGATTATCAATAAAGCTTCATTACAGACACCTTACATCTGATTATTGCAGTCCACAAAATAGAGAAAAATATTTTCACTATGACCGGAGCTCCAAGGATTCTTCTTCTCCCTCTTATTTTATCTTAAAACTTCGATGAACAGCACCAATCTTCAATTTCTCCTGCTGAAAGTATGTCAGCATTCAGACTAGCACCATCGCACTCTCATTCTCCTCCTTTATTATATTGTAACTGGAAGACAATATGCAGGCAGATGGTGTGGTACGTTCCAACAAGGTTAAAATTTATTCCAATTCATCAAACTCACAAAAATCCATTAAAAATGCGCATATCACAAATTCACATAACGGGACGCTAGCTTTCTATCCGCCCGACCCAGGGTTTCGCCGGCTAGGACTATAGTAAAGCATCCACAGAGCTTTACCAGAGGTCACAGTGAGCAGAGGGGTCCGTCTTTAACTAGGGGTAGTCTGTAAGTTGGGTGTCCTTAAGTAGGGGCCCGCCTGTATTTCATTTCTAGCTTCTACTACTTATTCCATGCTCCCTGTTCCTCTGTATGGTTACTTCTTCCACAGTAGTTACTACATAAACCTTGTATTTACAGGTTTTGCAGTTTACCTGTTGAAATCTCAGTGGATTTGCTTCTAGGTTTCTTCATCAGGAAACAAATGGATCAAGAGAGGTGAGGAATGTACGCAGGAGACTCAGTTATTGGACAAAGATAGGAAATCATTATAGTCCACCTATTTCTCTGCTACAGAGGAACATTTTTGACAAGTACTGTATTAACAGTACTCTGTCAACTAAAGACATATAAAATAATATTAATTTAATTCCACTAATAAATGATGTATATGCATCTTCCCACTGTGAAACCTTGAAAAACTATTTGACCAATATGACTGTTTTATAAAAATATTTCTCTAAAGCCATTCTGCAAAGTAGAAGCAGACAAAACAACTCAACGTGGATAAAAATGACAGATATCAAAAATGTAGAAACAAATTTACTTGCTGAGATTGCCTACGATTGCCACGAGACTACGTGGGCCAAACTGTTGGTTTTCTATAGAGACAAGTGAATCGATTTGTCTATTTATAGATTGAGTATAACTCGTCCATATTTCCAATTTAAAAAAAGTTGATACATCCTTATTATGTTAATTCTTAAAATCCTGTGTTACTAATAGTATAATACAGGGGTGGGCAATTCATTTTCCCAGAGGACTATGTGAGAAATTGGAATGGTTTTAGAGGGCCAGAATAATATATTTAACTCCAATACCAGTGCTTCCCAATACCAATATACTTTATAGTAGTACATAAACAGTATGCCTATAAACTGTATTACAGGCAGTCCCCGGTTTACGTACAAGATAGGTTCCGAAGGTTTGTTCTTAAGTTGAAACTGTATATTTTATAATTGTAGATCCAGACCAAAAATTTTTTTTGTCCCAGTGACAATTGGAGTTTACATTTTTTTTGCTGTAATGGGACCAAGAATTATCAATCAAACTTCATTACAGCTGATCATTGCAGTCTAGGACTAGAGCTTCACCAGAGGTCACAGTGGGCAGAGGGGTCAGTCTGTAACTAGGGGTCATCTGTAAGTCAGGTGTGTATTAGTTTTCCTTTATATATCATATTAGTTTCCCTTTTTTTTCTTGTATTACAATTTTTTTAAGATGCTGTCCACTTTCCACAATGAGTTCCCTAAAATAAGTTGATCATATGGGAGCTGTGATAATCTGCATACAGTAACTGGCATTTCTCCTATAGTACAAGCAGAGAGAAATTGAACTATGTGTTACCCACTTAAACCACTGGGTTGGTCACATGGATAATATAGGTCTTTGAGATAGTAACTATCTTTGCAGCCACTCCCCACTATAGCTTATCAATGGAAACCCTATTTTAGAACTCTTTATTGGTAATTTGAAATACTATTTCCTTGATGGCTTTCATAGATTACAGATTACTAAATACACAGGATCAATATAGGGACATTTACAAGGCGCAAGACCCTAATAGGGTTATCCATATAATAAAATTTATCTCATGTGACCCACTGGTAGTAGGACTTGGCAGGGGTGTCGCTTGGACAAAAGATCCGGGGCCTGTCCCCCAGATCTTTTGTCCTGCGCCCCGAATGTCCCGGATCAGCAGGGCACTTATGCCGCTGCACGGCAGATTTCCTCATTCTGTGCTCTGTAGTGGTGAATGGAGCCGTTGGTTCTGTTCCCCACTACAGAAAGCAGGAGACGCGATCACACGGCGTGTTACAGTGAGCACACTTGTATGTCACTGTGCCATTGCTGCAAAATAAGATCTTCTGTGAGAATGTGAGAAGTGGTCACCCCTGAACCGCCCCAGCCAAGCAGTCCTAGCTTGGGTGTAGTATACATGTATGTGAAAGGCGCCTTTTAGTATTTTGTGGAGAGTGTTAGGGACAATGAGGAACATAAGATGTCTGTTTGAAGAACTTGTGGCTGAAGAGGGGACGTTGTGATGCATAATGGAGAAGATAGAGAACACAGCAATGGCAGTCACTGGATGGAACAAGTAGGGATTCCTCCTGTGGTTTTTGTAGCTGTATATGTTAGATACAGTAGTTATAGGCCCAACCATACATGGAGAGGTATGTACAGGAGTGGGTATTACTGAAACTTCAATACATGTGTGTTGGGGCCCGTGCCCCCGATCTTTTACAACCCTAGCAATGCCCCTGGGACTTGGGACTTCCTATGAGTCCTGCAGACTTCTGCCACAACCCTAGCAACGCCCCTGTGACCTGGGACTTCCTGTGAGTCCTGCAGGCTACTGGCGGATTGAGGGAGGCCATGCAGTAATTGCTGTGTGCAAGCCCCATCTATCATAACCACTCCTATTTTGGTAGTTGGAGTGGCATATGGGTGGTCCTAGAAGTTGTAACTGTAGCCCTCTACAATCTGTATTCAAGATTTTATTATTTATTTGTCCTTCATATGAAGTACTGGAAGGTTGAGGTAGTAAAATGTTATTATATTTCTGTCAGTTCCCTGAAGAACCTTATTTACTGTTATTTGCATACAATTCTTCTTTTGTTCTCAAATCCTTTTTCCATTACAAAACCTCTACTTTATTACCCACAGAAGTTGTGGTTTCTGTACGTTTTTGTAGACATACTCAATACTGGGAAAGCATGAGCAGCTTAGACATGTTGGAATAACAACAGACACATTGATGTCACTCTTAAGCAAGACACTGAATGGAAGCAGAACATTTCTGCATAAAACATATTAGGGCATGTATTAAACTTAATAGTTGAGCAAGCAAAAGGGATGTTAAATTATCTTTGATACACCTAGAAGATTTTAGACCATGCCAACCATGCCTCTTTCTAAAACATGGTGCTTTGTTTGTGGCTGTATAGCTCAAGGCTTATTGGCAGAAGTATTGGCATCCTCCAGGGTTATGAGCATTTCTACTAAACCGCATGACTGAGTTAAATATAGTGGAACGTGGCTGGCAAATAAATATATTTAGTCTCAGTAGGAATGAACCATAGACAAAAAGGTCAAACTAGTTGGGTATTGAGCTTATTCAATTCGATAAAAAAAATGAAAGGAATATTTTTATTCATGAAATGATGAGGGAATGGGATCAGTAGAAAAATGCATTGGTAGCATTTATAGGACCGTAGATAGTCAATCAAATCAAAACCAGTTTCATACATTACAACCTGCAGAGAACTAACAGTGGTAAAAACATGTTCTTAGCCCCTCTTCATGGACTTCGTCAGGCTCTGCAGTACATAATGAAGCAGGGTTGTTGAGGGTGAGGCCAAAGACACTTAGTCATTTTATATAGCATATAAGTCTAGTTAATTATTATAGTAAATCCTTACATACAGTAATAGAATTATTCCCACGGATGGTATCTGGCCAGTTCTCCTGAATCAATTGTTAAAATAACAACCTGTTCTAGGAAATAAATACAGTTTAAAGTAATGGCAAAGAACCCTCCATAACACTGATATGATACAGTCACTGCACAGGATGTTGGTGTTCTGTCAAAGCAGGAGAGGATAAATTAGGAGCCATGCTTCTCAGGGATCAGGAATCAGGATGGATCGGGTAAGTAACATCAATGTATAATGTATTAAGGGCAGATGATTGAGAAGAACTATAGAACAATGTAAGAAAACAGGGAACATTGAAGTAACAGTTATATAGAGGCACAGAGTTTTACAGTTATAAAGTAAGTTATCAATTACTTATAGTTATAGATTAAGGGAACTAATTAAAAGGAGCACAAGCAATAAAATTACATATATACATGCGGTCCCCTACTTAACAACACTCGACTTACATACGACCCCTAGTTACAAACAGACCTCTGGATATTGGTAATTTATTGTACTTTAGTCCTAGGCTACAATGATCAGCTGTAACAGTTATCACAGGTGTCTGTAATGAATCTTTAGTGTTAATCCTTATTCATATGACAACCCAAAATATTTAAAATCCAATTGTCACAGAGACCAAAAAAGTTCTGTCTGGGCTTACAATGATAAAATATATAGTTCTGACTTAGATACAAATTCAACTTAAGAACAAACCTATAGACCCTATCTTGTATGTAACCCGGGGACTGCCTGTACACTAAACTTATGGCAGTTGAAAAGGGGAATCATACACTAAACTATAAATGATGACTAATATTCATGTATGCAGCACTGTACACTAAAAGGAGGCAATGTACCTTATCATGTAGCAATAAACATGTGTGTTTCTATTGTGCAGATGTACAAAGGGGGCTGTTTGCTTATTTGGAGCCATAAGGGGAATATGAATAATAACTCCCTATTTTTGCCACCACACAACTTAGATGCCCTCGTTTTATAGATTGTAGAAAGGTATGATGAAAAGTTATTTACTGTATTTTTCGGGCTATAAGACGCACCACAGATTTAGGTTTCCAAAAAAAGTTGCATCATCCATACAGTTACACACACAGCCCTGCATCATCCATACAGTTACACACACAGCTCTGCATCATCCATACATTTAAGAACACAGTTCTGCATCATCCATAATTACACACACAGCTGAGCATCATCCATACAGATACACAAACAGCCCTGCAACATCCATACAGTTACACACACAGCTCTGCATCATCCATACAGATACACACACAGCTTTGCATCATTCATACAGATACACACACAGCTCTGCATCATTCATACAGATACACACACAGCTCAGCTATACACACAGAACCCCCACCCCACAAACACAGACTTCCCCCCTTCCCCTTCTTCTTACCCTGTCCCAGCCCAGAATGTCCCCACTCTCCCAGTATCAGGTCCTGTGGTAATGTAAGAAGCATGTGAGCAGTTACATGATGCTGACATCACTGCAGGTCCTGTAGGACAACCGGGAGAGAAAAGAGCAGTCCTCTCTGGGAGATCGGGGTCAGGAGGGTCTGGCAGTGCTGGATCCTCCTGACCTTCGGTCTATAAGACGCAGGCACTTTTTAGCAAGAATTTTTCTTGCTAAAAAGTGCATCTTATGGTCCAAAAAATACAGTAATTGTATACTCTATGTACATCTGGTATTTTAAATGGTTTCTATGAGAACCGCTTGGAAGTGACCAACCAAAATCAGTTTACACTTCAAACGCTTAAAAGGGTCAATGGCTAGCAGTTTTCAAAATGATTATTACTTAAAGGGGTTGTCTTGTTTTAGCAAATAAATATTATTATGCTAATTATTGATTGTATAATGAAAAGCTATACAATTTTCCAATATAATTTGTGTAACCTTTCCTTTTCCGGATCTCTTCTTGCCATCATTCCCTAGAAAACTTCAATGTTTATATCCAGTGAACAGAAAAATGTGCTAGGTCACACAGGTGCATGGCTCCTTATAACACACAGCTCTGATTACTCTGTGTGATACTAATGACCTTTGCACCTATGTCAGGTCACATCATCATTAACTGTGAGAAAAATAGATTTTGTACATTTTAGTTGCTGTTTGGAAGTATTTGAGCATCTCTTGAGGTATTAATTACTTTGTAGCACTTTTTTGTACACTTCCTAATTTTGTTGTTTGTGTCCTGATAGCTTCTCCATGCGCTGTGACTTGATGAAATGAAGTCTCAACGGATGCTTCTCAACGGATGTAAAAGCTTATAACTTGGTTTTTTAGCAATATGAGATTTAGTGTGGTGTATCATAGGAAAGGTCATGCATTGATTCTGGATATGCTGGCATTTAGGTTCATTTTTAACATGTGATGCTTACCTCATTGTCAGTTCCTACATCCAGCATAACAGGAAGACACTCTTGAGGCTTTACTCCTCCACAGGCTGTGTATAGTGCCAGTTTACCAACAGGAATGCCCATGCCATAACTGCCAAGGTCTCCAAGACCAAGGATTCTCTCTCCATCTGTTACCACAACAGCCTGTAAAAGCACAGAATGCAGACAATAGATGATGAACTTGTTTTTTGTCTTCACACCTACACATTTAATTTATTCACTTAGCAAACTGATGATAATGGTTATGGTTATGGTAGCATATGATATGTAGTACTTCACTGATTCTTTGGAGGAGAAATTCTTTTGTACATAGTGTCTCGGCAATTGGACAGTAAGAGACAGGCTTAACGTTACAGCTACATATGTACACTACTAGAGACACTTTTTTGCGTGTTGCTAGTTCCTTATTTGCATGTAGACATAGTTAAAGGACATTCCAATACAGCACAACAGTGTCGGCCTGGCCCACTAGAGTAACAGAAGATCCTCCGGTGGGTCCTGGCTCAACCCAATACTGAACCCCAGAGGTTCTTTAGAAAACACCACAATTTGGAGGTTGCTAGAGTATATTTCCTGGGTGATAATGAAGAGTGGGCCCCCAAATTCATTTTCTCTGGTGGGCCTAAGAAAACCCAGTCCGACACTGCACCACAATACAGGTTAACATAACCACATTACATTACAGAAAGGAAACAATCACAGTATGAAATATGCTAGTGACTGTAACAAATAGATGGGTGCCAGTGTTGCGCTACCGATGATAGTGGTGAAAATGTGGTGTGTTGCTGTTGGTTTTTCAGAAGAGACACTGCAGGAAGGTCCAGTTTTGCCAAATAGGGGCGCTTAAGCTGCTGAGACTGGAGACTCCAGTCATGCAACATGGAGCTCCTGCTGCCGATGATCTGCTTGGTGTTGAAGGGGGTGACAAGGTGAGAGTGCAAAGTTGGTGATGCAAGACTGGGGGCGGAGCCGATGCACAGGCAACCACTGGCGCCATCTTGACAGTGCATTCCCCTAAGGCCTCTTGCAAACAAACGTTATGGGGACATATATATAAATGCCTATGGCGCCGGCCTCTCCACCCGAAAGTATGCTATGCCCAGGTCCTAGCTCAGGCATAGCACATGTTTGTGTGCATGTAGGCTAAGTTCAATAGAATGCATCTTAATGTCATTACATCCTTCCTTAGTCATGTACAGGGCAATTCCAAGTATAAAATGAATACCATTTGTTCCTAACAAATTGCTGCAAATAATTTAAACCCATTAAGAACACAGTCACTTTGGCCTTAAAGGGGTATTCCAGGAATATGAACGTCTGATACAAAACCCCATGCTATAAATAAACAAAACTACAACAAAAGTCAATGGCCCACATTTATTAAAGTGTTTGCACCAGGTTTCTGCCTGAGTTTGCACTACAAAAAAAACTTGCAAACTGCTTGCAAATGTATTAATAAAGTGTCTGTGCCAGTTTTGTGTGACGGCTGCACAGTTTCCAAAAAGACAGAAAAAATGTGCACTTTATCCCCTTCCCGACACATGCCGTCCGGGTGCATGGAGAGGGCTCGCGGGCCGAGCCCTCTCCATAGCCGGTAAGTCTTTGCTGCATATTGCAGCAAAGGCTTACCGGTAACACCCGCGATCAGTGCTAGCACCGATCGCGGGTGCTTTCACTACGATCGCCGCCGGCAATGCTGCCGGAGGCTTCAGAAAGATGGCGCCGCATGGGCGCCGCCATCTTGCCGCGGATCATCGCTCCCCGATGACGTCAGGGGGAGCGGTGATCCGTTGCCATGACAGCTTCGGGCCTCACGGCTGTCTCGTTTTAACCCATTCATTACAATGTGCAATCAGCACATTGTAATGAATGAGGAGTAAAATCCCCATATACTGCCATATTGCAGTATGGCAGTATATGGTAGGATCGATCAGACAACCTAGGGTTAAAGTACCCTAGGGAGTCTGAAAAATAGTAAAAGTAAAAAAAAAGTAAAAAAAAAAAAAATTATAATAAAAAAACCTAAAAATTCAAATCACCCCCCTTTCCCTAGAACTGATATTAATATTAATAAACAGTAAAAATCATAAACACATTAGGCATCGCCGCGTCCGAAAATGTCCGATCTATCAAAATATTATAACGGTTTTTCGCTGCGTTTAACCCCGTAACGGAAAATAGCGCCCAAAGTTTTTTTTTGCCATTTTGGAAAATATAAAAAATTAATAAAAAGTGATCAAAAGGTTGCACAGTCCTAAAAATTATAGCAATGAAAATGCCATCAAAAGTCGCAAAAAATGACACCACCCACAGCTCTGTACACCAAAGTATGAAAAAGTTATTGCCGCCAGAAGACGGCAAAATCAAAAAAAAAATTTTTGTACAGGAGGTTTTAATTTTTTTAAATGTATGAAAACATTATAAAACCTAAACAAATTTGGTATCCACATAATCGTAGCAACCCAAAGAATAAAGTAGACATGTCATTTGGGGCACACAGTGAAAGCTGTAAAATCCAAGCCCACAAGAAAACGTCGCAAATGTGTTTTTTCACCATTTTCACTGCATTTGGAATTTTTTTCCTGCTTCCCAGTACGCACCATGGAATATTAAATACCGTCACTACGAAGTGCAATTTGTTACGCAGAAAATAAGCCATAACACAGCTCTTTATGTGGAAAAATAAAAAAGTTATAGATTTTTGAAGTGGGGAGTGAAAAATGGAAGTGAAAAAACTAAAAAAGGCCAAGTCGTTAAGGGGTTAAGAGGCGTGTTAGTGCATAGTGGGACCGTACACACTCCACAGGCAAACTGCATGTATGGGCTCCACAGGATACTACAACTCCCATGATCCCTCAGTTCTCAGCAACAGCTTCTCCCTCATATGAACTGCTCCCAGTGATGATCTAACATGTGTAAGTGAATGTCATCATTGCAAATTGCCCCACTAAGATGATGTCTAACTGTCCATACAGGATGCACTGCAAGCAATCGACTGCAGTCAAACATAGTAATGATCACGTAACCTGCCCATGCTGGTGCAGGACATGTGATGTGGACATCTTCTGTCCTGTTTCTCAACCAACAGGACAAAATCAATGGACTGATTAAAGGGTCAGTAGAATTTTATTTCTTCATTACATTTTATGTCCACAACATTTTTCTGCTAATGGGAGCAACATTTTAAACAGCAACTAATTACAAATTAGCTTATATGTTAATGACCCATTTGAATATGAATCATGATTAAACCTGGAATACCCCTTTCAAGAACTTAAACTTCCTTTGGTGTTCTAAAAGGTGTAATGTTTTCCTAAGTCTATTGAGGAAAATGGTTAAGGGCTTTCTTTTTTTAAGACAAGTGTGCCATACAGCAGAAATAACAGTTTCATCATTATTATTCAGCAATAACTTATTTATATAATAGCACATGATGGGCGGCACTCTAAAAAATAATCGGGCTTGGTGGAGGGTGTAGTCTCCCCTATGTAGATGTCGAAATACTTGCTGTTTTAAATATCCAATAAAAGGAGATAATTGAAAGGAAATTTAAATTTTAGCTATTGCTGTTAAAACTCAAGCTCTGGTATAATGATAAGCATATTTACACACTGCCCTTCAGTGTATGCATAGTAACTAAATGCCACTGTGCACCACTATATAGATAAAACCAAGCATATAATGTGGGATAAAGACTTACTATTACTACAATGTCCCTACATGACCTATCTCATGTGGTAAGAATCTCTGACCACTCGCAGTTAAATAAAGAATACATTACCTTAATCACATTCTCAGGCCATGATTTCATTACTGTGGATATATGACCACGGTCATGAATGGTAATGAAGAGTCCTCTGCAGAGAAAAACACATATAAATATTATGTACCTAAAGTATATATCTGACAAGTATGAGTCTGATGAACGCATTAACTGGTGAGATCACATATTTGAAAATAGATGTCATCTGATCCTAAAGGTATCACATGACTTAACCATGCAAATGAAACTCTGAACAATGTAGCCCTATGAGGAATTTTTCAAGAGATTATTCTTCGGATAGAAGTGACAGAAAATTGGAGCAATAAAAATGCAGTTAGTGAAAACATGATACTCTTTTTCCCATTTTAAAATCAAGTAATTGAGATTCAGATATATTTATTATACAGATGTATGAAATTCCTTGCCATCATTTACATCAGCAAGTATTATGCCACTTAGGAAGTAGGCACAGTGCCCTGTCATAGCAGCTTGTGTCTGCTGATAGCCTGCAGAAAACCTATGGGGAATATGATATACAGTTTTTATTACTTGTCAGGATTTTTGCATTACGCATGAACAAACAGAAGTTTATCAAGTCAGAACTTCAGTTCTATTTCCCTATCACTGCAACTTTCACCTTACTGAATGTCTTTCACATTCTAAATGTGTGCTTTGTATGCTGTACTTCTATGTATACTTCGCAGTTCAGTCTCTTTTTTAACTGGAACTAATTATTTTTAATTTTTTTGAATGGCTCTTTTTCTGTGCTATACTATAAATCTCATAATGCCTCAGCATTATCCCTAAAGAATATCAGTGACTATAAGGGAGAAAAGCTTCAAATTCATCTTTTTTAACTGTAGAACACAAGGAATCTAATCATTATACAGGATGTAAGATTGTGACTTTTTTAGAGAATATAAAGTCAAGTAATTACCAGACTGTAACAATGAGATCACATAGCCCAGTCAAAGAAAGAAGGAAATACTGTAGTTAAAGGGAACCTGACTTCAGAAAGGTCATTTTTACATGATGACAAGTTCCAAAAGACTATGGCATGTTGATTTAAAAAGTGCCTTTTTCATGCATCTGAATAATTCCACTGCTTATTTCTTTAACATTACCTGGCTCCCTGTCAGCAGTGTGTGGTGAGTCCCAGTGGGGAACCAGTTCAAACAGCAAGAGTTGATTTCTCCACAATATCTTCTCCCCTCCCTCCTCCTCACTCATAGCACTCCTTTAGCCTCACCCCCGCTCCCTTCCCCTGCTCAGCTTGCCACCGCAAGCAATTCTCATTTGAACTGTCCCACCACACACTTCTAGCAGGGTGCCAGGTAATGTGAAAGAAACAATTAAAAAGAAGCAGAAGCAAAACAAAGCTATTCTTTAAATCAACATACCAGAGGCTATTGGAACCCATCATCATGTAAAAATTACCTTCCTGATTATAGGTTCGCTTTAAATATAGTAATGCTGGAGGAATGTTATAAATTAAAGTACATAATATGAAATAAAAGATATTTATATGCAAGCTTTATCAATTTAATAGGAAAATAAACATTTTCTTCCCCATAAATATATGGTTGGATCAGTGCTATTTCAACAACAAATGACCATGTGAGTCAGACAAATTCTCATCACTGAGTTACGTGATTTGATGATTCTGAGATTGTTTTGTTGATAGAAATTTAAAAAACTTACTGGAGGTGAAAAGGCAGCAAATGTTTATTAGAAAAGTAAATGATATCTACAGCAAGGAGATGGAAAATGACATGTTTGTCATACTGTATTAGTAAGTGACAATACCATGCTTGGGAACAGACTAAACTTTTCATGTGAACAGTGGTTCAAATACTTCTCACAACCTTGTACTTTTTCCTCATCAAGTAAATCCTGTAAATGTGTAGGATGGTGGTAACATACTTACAGGCTGGACTTGCCAGTAATAACAGATTTCACAAACACTCACAAAGACAAATGAAGTATCTAACTGAAATAGCTCAGTCTCTTATAAAGATTTAAGATATATTAGTCCTAAAACAGCTTGGAATGAGGAAATCACTTTGTTCTAAACACAAATAAAGTTAAGTTATACTCATAGTGAGTACAGAAAGTATTCAGACCCATTTACATTGTTCACTCTTTGTTTCACTGCAGCCAATTGGTAAGATCAAAAAAAATATTTTTGCTCATTAATATACACTCTGCACCACCTCTTGACAATTTTTTTTAACATGAAAAACTGAAATATCACATGATCCTAATTATTCAGACCCTTTGTTGTAACACTCATATTTAACTCACATGCTGTCCATTTCCTTGTGATCCTCCTTAAGATGGTTCTACTCCTTTATTGGAGTCCAGCTCTGTAAGTTTGTAATCAAACTTATTTATTAGAAAGCCCCACACCTGTCTATATAAGACTTCACAAGTCACAGTACATGTCAGAGCACATGAGAATCAGGAGGACTAAGGAACTGCCCAAAGAGCTCAGAGACAGAATAGTGGCAAGGCACAGATTTGGCCAACACTACAAAGAAATTTCTGCAGCACTTAAGATTCCTAAGAGCATGGTGGCCTTAAATGGAATAAGTTTGGGACAACCACAATTCATCCTTGACCTGGCCATTCAGCCAATCGAGGGAGAAGATCTTTGGTGAGAGAGGTAAAGAAGAACCCCAAGATCACTGTGACTGAGCTCCAGACATGCGGTAGATGCAGGAGGGAGATGGGAGAAAGTTCACAAAGTCAACTATCATTGCAGCCTTCCACCAGTCGGGAGTTTATTGTGTGCTGATGGAAGCCTCTCCTCAGTGCAAGACATATGAAAGCCTGCAAACAGTTTGCCACTAAAAAATATTAAAGGACTCACAGACTATGAGAAATAAGGTTATCTGGTCTAAGCTATATGTGTGGAGAAAACCAGGCAGTGCTCATCTATGCCAAATACAATCCCAACAGTTAAACATGGTGGTGGCAGCATCATGCTATGTGGTGCTTTTGAGCTGCAGGGACAGGAGGACTTGTTTCAATTGACGGAAAGATGAACAGGCCAAGTACAGATGTCCTGAATGAAAACCTCAACCAAAGTGGTCTGGACCTCAGACTGGTCCGAAGGTTCACCTTCCAACAAGACAATGGGGGAGATTTATCATTGGTTTTGCTGAGCTTCTTTAAAAAGTCACTTAAAGGGTTTTTGTGACTTTTCATTGCTCAAAAGTTGCACAGGACTATTCCCGTCAGTTCACTATACTGGTGTAAACATAGAACTACTGCTAGTGCGATCTATTATTTTGCTTCTCCAACCATGGTCCACATTAGCCATTGATTAACAGGCAGGCCCTTTCATTTTCAATATCCAGAACTAGTTGTTAGATATAACAAATATTCTAAAAAGTTCTACAGTGATACTTAATTTCATAATTAAAGTTAAAATAATCTTTATATAGAACATAAATGGAACCAGCTATAAGGCAATAAGCTGGAGTCAGGAAGGGAATTTTCATATATAAATCATATAGACAGGTTGGCTGTTGAATTTCAGCCCAAACACTATCTTTATTTTTAATGATACCTTTGAAAAGCGAGTTTTAATTCAATATAAACACAAACTTAAAAGAGAATTTTATTAATGATTTTGAAGATTGTGCTTCAACTAACGCCATTCATTGGAGGATGAATAACGTTCAGTTGGGCCACACTAATTTCTGTGTGTACATTGATGAGGATGTGGATAATTGGCGGCCAATTTTAAGTTTAGAAAAACAGCCTTGGTATTAGCTCAGTCCCACGGGGCAAAATGAAAATACTGAAGAAATTAGCTCAAGCAGTCCAATAGTTTATAAGATACTTCCAAATTGGTTTGGAAATATACTAGCAAAAAAGTAAATTAATACTTTTGACCAAATGCATGTTTTAGGACATTTATCTGAAATAGAAGGCAAGAAATTTAGGTATATTTTAAAGCTTTGGATGCTAAATTAAATTTATGGATGCTACCTCAAATTTTAAAATTACCCAAGAGGTTAATGACCTTGGGCTTAAAAGTGCAAAAAGCTTAGTTAGGGTGGTGGTTTTCTTTCTGCCTAAGTCCTTCATAGTGTGACTCCCTCAGCTGCTACAGCAGAGGTTTTCAATTGGTGGCTCTCTTCTTGTAATTGCAAAATTACAACTCCATATTCCTTAACAATCTTCAATATTCAGGGTATGCTGAGAGATTTTGTTGTGCAACAGCCAAGGCCAGCTCCAACACTGGGCATACCCGGACAAGTCCCGGGCCCAGAGCTGCTGGGGGCTCACATAAGGCTGTACATAAGAAATCCATGGGATGAGTGGGCCTGTATCTAATGAATCCATAGGGGGTGAGCAGAGCTTTATAAAAAATAACCATGACTGCCTGTTTGGTATGATAAGCTAGCAAATATTTTAGTTTCTTAACTTTTAATGCCGGTACAGGAGTTCATTGCAAAGGGACCTACTGAGGCTTTGTTGCCCAGGGGCAGACTGAAACCTAGAGCCGACCCTGGAAACACCTGTAGACTTCCATCCAACAAGCTCCAGCACTGCTGGTTTCACCATACTCAAAAGAGTGGGTAGTTTGTGACCCCACTCCATGCAGGTGGTGAGGTTTTCAGGTGATGTAAGGGCAAAGCAGACAATATACCTAAGATATTTACATCATAGGAGCCCAGGTTTAGAAAAGGAGAAAGACAATACCCAAGCAAAAGTAGCTTGTGTTTAGTTGTGTGAAGTAAAAAAAATAATCCAATTCAATATTAAATCAAATGCACCAAATTATTTAGAATATATCTTTATGATACCATGCAAATTTTACATCTTGCGGCTCATGAGATGTTCAGAACTGTACTGATACACTGTTAACAGTTTATATTAATAGAAATTAAAGAAACACATGAGAGTGATTTAATACTTAAAACATTTAGTTTACAGTATGCTCTTTTCTGCCATATTCTGCCAAAAATGTGTCCTCCCACCAAGCTGGCAAGGCATTGACATACTTGATAACAAATTAATAAATACACAGTGCTTGATACTGTATGTTATAATTACACAGAACATAAAGTTGATTACTAATCAAAATCAGATATTACAAAATATGGATGGTAAAAGACCCAATTAAAAATCTTGCCTTATTTCATGTGTTGAATGTATACATTGTTAGTGAGCCTGTAAGGGGAAAAAAACTTGCAAAAATTACAATATTTTCACATCCAACCTCACAAAACACAATAAAAAAGCGATCAAAAAGTAACATTTACTCTGACATGATACCAATAAAAAGGAAAATTCATCCAGCAAAGATCAAGCTCTAAAACATCTCTAAACAAACAAATAAAAGTTTTATTAGAACATGGCAATGCAAACAAGCGAATTTCTCACCAAATGAGTTCTTTATTCTGCAAAACAAGTCAACCATAAAAAGCTATATAAATAGGATATTTCCATTATCGTGGTGACCCATGGAATAAAGATAACATATTATTTTATAAACCAGTATTAATGATTTTCTTATCCCCACCAAGAAAGAGTTAAAGGAAACCTATCATTGCTCGCATGATGAAATGCGAGCAGACCACCCGGTAAGCTATTTAATTCTGATGCCGGCACATACTTTAGTTAGGCACGGCGATCTTTAGTTTAGCTAAGAAAACGATTATCTTACATATGTAAATAGCCCTCCCATGCTACCCCTACGTTATCTTCGGAATGTCGATGGCTTCCGATCTTTAAATATTCCCGCCTCCTTCATTGTACCCGTCTTCCTTCAGGTGTCGAGAGCCGTGATGTTACTACATAACTAGAATGCTATTACATATAAGAAATTCCCTTAGTCTGGTTGTCTCGTTAATTAGGACTAATACTGAAACATATCTATATCTTGGAATAATGAAGACATCAAACTTTCATAAATTTATTGCCATCAATATTAAGTTTTAGATGGATACCATGATATGCATTAAAGGGGTATTCTCCAAAAAAATTACTTATCAGCAAATTACTGTTATTTTTGCATGATGAAAAATTATCCATTTTTCTAATATACTTTCTGTATCAATTCCTGTCACTCTATGTCCAGTGGACAGAAATCTGAAAGCTCGGTAGTATCATAGAGAGGAATCAGAGCTGTAGGTTATAAGGAGCCGTGCACCTGTGTGACCATGGTCAGATTTTTGTCCACAGGAAGTAAACATAGAATTTTTATAGAATGACAAAAAGCAGAGATCCAGAAAACAGTGAAGAATTCATTCAGAAAGTAAATTAGGAAATTGTGTAACTTTTCACTTTACAAACAATAACATTAATGTACTGAAATGGGATTACTCCTTTAAATGAAACAATCTACATCAGTAAAGGCTTTCTGGACACCTCAAAATCCATGATTTCCGTTTTCTCACCAATGGTATAAAAAAGGCATTTGTTCACTCCCAAACTAGATATTGAAAAAAAGGGAGAACGTATTGCTCATCTAAGAATATCTACAATATTTCCAATTATACGATGAGAACACCAAGCATGAAGATGGAAGGCGGACGTGTGTGTTAACCAATAGATTGTGAGTAAAACTTACACATAGAGAGTAAT
Organism: Engystomops pustulosus; assembly: GCF_040894005.1. Classification (NCBI taxonomy): domain Eukaryota; kingdom Metazoa; phylum Chordata; class Amphibia; order Anura; family Leptodactylidae; genus Engystomops; species Engystomops pustulosus. The sequence continues at coordinate 126,087,323 of NC_092413.1, read as the reverse complement.
GCTATATGTTGAATACAGCACAAAGAATTATAGAGACAGGAGAATACTATAGAAGTTGGAGTAAAGACATTGGAGCTCATTTACTAAGCTCTGTGCGCCAGTTTTCTGTCTGACTTTGCACGTTCTTTTGAGTGGAAACTGCAGAGGTATTTGAGAAGGGTCCGCGCCACATATGTGTCGCTTGCGAACACAGGGCGTGAAGGTCACGTTCCAGGGCTCAGTCGGACCATGTGCCAGTTTTAACATGGAAAGTCCAAAATGTGTTGTACGCCCTATGTTAAACGTAACCCCCCCCCCACACACAAAAAAAAGGTCAGGGCAGTGAAGAGAGCGCCAGATTCATGAAGAACCTGTGCCACAAATCCTGAATCTGGCGCACCCTGCACACTACACAGGCAAACAGCACATAGTGCAGTTTGCACTGTTCTTGGTAAATGTGCCCCATTGTATATATTTACAGCGAATACAAGATATTTCGCCACCAACAAGGAGTCTCGTTTATCTCATATACATCGGAGATCAATCATCATCATGCACTGGCCCAATTGTTGTATTTTATGATCTTTGAATAAGATATTCTTTTTTTGATATACTTTTATTAGGGTTAATGGATATTAGATATTAAATACTCTACGATTTTATTTTCTATTATGTGTTGTTTTGGATGTTGAGGTAATACTGAGGTTGGTGCTGTGGACTATTTGTTTTTCTTCCTTTTTGCTACCTTAGTATTTACCCAAGATGGTCTATGAACACAATCACAAATTATATTGCTCGTATTACCTATTAAGTGACTTCAACGTTGTTTTTTAATGTTACCTATTGCTGTACAGCCGGAAGTAGACAAAAACTAACTTTAAATCCAAATAATATAAAAATAGTAAGTATAATGACAAAAACAGACTATGGTAAAATGTATTTCACTGAAATCCAGGATGACTCTTTTAGAACTAATAATTTTGCAAGACTTTACCAGTGGTATATAGGGAGTAAATTTCATAGATTAGCTTAATCACTTCTGCACAGTTTGTTTTTTTCACATCATTCTAAGTGGCTTATCATACATATACAGAATTTTTACTATTTATTTTTTAAAGCTAAATTAGAGTTGTTTTTGCCAACAAGTTATCCTTAGGATAGACCATTAAATGGGCATTCACATTCAGTTTCATTAATCTGCCATATATAAACATTTCTTCAAGCAACTATCCTGTGGTACTGAATGCTGAAGCCAGGTGGTCAGGCAGGACTCAATCATGTATGTCTGGCCATTGCGGCCAGAGTGTGAGGTGGTCGTAACCGAGGAAGCCGTCTCGTTTCTAAGGGACCATATGACTACATTTATGAGAAATTTTAATAACATCCAATTGAAGAAATGTTTATATATGGCAGATTAATGAAACTGAATGTGAATGCCCAGATGAGAATACCCCTTTAAGGTGTTGTTCTATTTCCCTTTAGGCATTTTAGGCATAAGTGGACATTGCATTTGGGACACATATAATATACTGTATTAATCAAAAAGAGTTATATTATGTTGTCATGTGATCTCCAGAATTACTGTACTATACTGTTGCTCTTAAAGAAGACCTGTCATCAGAATTTTACCCCTCACACCAGTTATATTGGCTGGTAAAGGGTTAAAATCCTCCCCATATCAATTAATATCATCTGCCACAGAGGTACTGTACTGTACTTACAGCGTTTTTTCTGATATGCAAATGAGTATGAATCTGAATTGAAGAGTTATGACCCAGTGTATGGCCATGTCAACAACCCCATCCCCAAGTGTGAGTTGAACTTTGTATTAATTACTAGCCAAACATCAAACACAGCTTAAAGATTTGGGTAGGGCATGAATACAAAGCCCAGTTCATTCCACGAGATCTGACCTATAACTTAGCCACACACCGATTATTTTAAGAAGATACAGTATATACACTCACCGGCCACTTTATAAGGTACACCATGCTAGTAACGGGTTGGACCCCCTTTTGCCTTCAGAACTGCCTCAATTCTTTGTGGCATAGATTCAACAAGCATTCCTCAGAGATTTGGTCCATATTGACAAGATGGCATCACACAGTTGCCGCAGATTTGTCGGCTGCACATCCATGATGCGAATCTCCCGTTCCACCACATCCCAAAGATGCTCTATTGGATTGAGATCTGGTGACTGTGGAGGCCATTTGAGTACAGTGAACTCACTGTCATGTTCAAGAAACCAGTCTGAGATGATTCCAGCTTTATGACATGGCGCATTATCCTGCTGAAAGTAGCCATCAGATGTAGGGTACATTGTGGTCATACAGGGATGGACATGGTCAGCAACAATACTCAGGTAGACTGTGGCGTTGCAACGATGCTCAATTGGTACCAAGGGGCCCAAAGAGTGCCAAGAAAATATTCCCCACACCATGACACCAACACCACCAGCCTGAACCGTTGATACAAGGCAGGATGGATCCATGCTTTCATGTTGTTGACGCCAAATTCTGCCCCTACCATCCGAATGTCGCAGCAGAAATCGAGACTCATCAGACCAGGCAATGTTTTTCCAATCTTCTACTGTCCAAATTCGATGAGCTTGTGCAAATTGTAGCCTCAGTTTCCTGTTCTTAGCTGAAAGGAGTGGCACCCGGTGTGGTCTTCTGCTGCTGTAGCCCATCTGCCTCAAAGTTTGACATACTGTGCATTCAGAGATGCTCTTCTGCCTACCTTGGTTGTAACGGGTGGCGATTTGAGTCACTGTTGCCTTTCTATCAGCTCGAACCAGTCTGCCCATTCTCCTCTGACCACTGGCATCAACAAGGCATTTCCGCACACAGAACTGCCGCTCACTGGATGTTTTTTCTTTTTCGGACCATTCTCTGTAAACCCTAGAGATGGTTGTGCGTGAAAATCCCAGTAGATTAGCAGTTTCTGAAATACTCAGACCAGCCCTTCTGGCACCAACAACCATGCCACGTTCAAAGGCACTCAAATCACCTTTCTTCCCCATACTGATGCTCGGTTTGAACTGCAGGAGATTGTCTTGACCATGTCTACATGCTTAAATGTACCATGTGATTGGCTGATTAGAAATTAAGTGTTAACGAGCAGTTGGACAGGTTTACCTAATAAAGTGGCCGGTGAGTGTATGTACTCAATGAACTTCATTCCAGGATCACATGACATCATCATGGATCTCTGAAACTGCCTAGTTTCAGAAATGTATTGCACATTATGGATGGCAAGTCCTTTTTATATATGCCAAAAAATGCTGAGCAAACAACTTTATACAAGACTGGTTTTACTCCCAGCAAATCTGACAAGGTCAAGGCACTCATATGAGAATTGTATTCCAAGGCTGGTTTGTACCATACTGTAGCAGCTGCACTGCAGTATTATCCGGTTAAGGCCTCTTGAACACTGATGTTTTAATACGTTTCAATGGACAATACATGTACTGCCCACTGCAGCGTGTGTGAGCTTTCTAAAGGACAAATTTATGGCACACACCTTCCTCCTGCACCCAGCGATGTGCTATGCCTAGGTAAGACCCACTGAGCACCCCTGCAAGGGCCCAACTCTTGCTTGGGGCTCCTCTGGATTTCTTATTCTCTTGGACTAGGAGTGATTATGGTACATTCAATGAGGGATATTTATCAATGTGCCCCACATTATACCAGTGCAAAGTGGAACCATTCAGTTTTCTGCTACAGCAGATTTATTACTGTGTCTGATGCTGGATGATAAGTCAGGAGTTTATGACTGTCGAGTTACACTTTGCAGTTTGCACCATTTATTTGTTGCACCTACTTAATTTTTTGACGTATAGGATTTTTGCCATAAGGCCACATATCCTTTTCAGGGGCCAAGCCCCTTTTTTCATATTAGGTAAAAGGGTAAAAGCCTTGATAAATGTGGTGCCAGGCATTTTAGTTTTTGGAAGTGAATGAGACCAGAAACCTGGAACAGGTAGGTATATTAATAAATCTCCCACATCGTGGGATAAATAAATTCAAGATACTGATGATACTGAGGGAGTAGTCTGGAGAACTACAGCTACTAGTTAATATATGGCCTTAGAAGATTCTCATTGTGCCCCATTATGAATTAGCCCGTTAATCAATGGATTGTAATGTAATATCGGCACCTTAAATCTCCGATGCCTTCTTAGAGAAAAATGTAATAGCTACAGTAAGTGTAAATCAATCAAAAACAAGTGTGAACAGTTGTCTGTGGAAACTTCAGAATGAAACTGGATTGCATCCTAAGGTAACATTTGCAAACACTATACAGCTGGAATATTTCTGGCTTTTTGTCAATAAAAATGAACTTTACCCATAGGGAAAATAATATGCTTGTATTTTTCCTTCTCATAAAATACATGACCTCATAGAGTAGGGCATTTCTCTTTTCATGCAGAAATCTGAGCGCATGTAGTTCATGCCAAGTAGTACAGCACCAAATAGTTCTCTAATCTAATGGAGATCATTTCCAAACACATGGCATCCTTCTTATTTCCCTATTAAGCTACCAGAATCACATGCTGGCCCCCCGAGGTAAACAAACGCTATGGGTTCACTGCTGGAGGATAAAGGGAGGCGCACACTGATAACAAAAGGCAAGTGTTAATGCATACTGCTTCACAGAGTAAAAGAGACATTTGTTTCCCAAAGTTCCTTTTAGCAGCCTGCTTTTCTTAAAGGGGTTTGCCCATAAAGTTAGGCAGGATGATCGGTGGGGGTCTGATCGGTGGGGGTCTCAGTATGGACATGCGCGGCTGTCTGCACCGCTCATCTTGGGGAGTGATGAGAGGTACTTTGGACCCCATCAGACCACCGTTCTCACTGAGACCCCCCACGATCAGGTCCTATAATCTACATGTTTTCTCACTTAGTATAGCTGTGTATGTAACAGCCATCCCTGCACATTACCTCAGCTCCATTGACATCTCTTCAAAACACTGGCCATACTGGATGTGTCACATACTTTACGGGTGTACCAAATACTGCAGCGTGATATATCCCCACCTTTATCTGTATGACATGTGCTGATTGCCTTTATGTACATCATCATTCAGTACCCTGCATGAAAAAAACCTCTCACCTCCAACATACAGTCCCATGGAAAAAAAATGTAGGCATTTCACATGGCTACTTTCTTCCACAAACAGCGCCACACCTGAGCTGCAGTATCATACATTAGGAGCAGAGGGGAGCGGTGAATCCAGCAACTAGGCAGGTGTAAGTCCAAGTAGTGGTGGGATAAAACTTCACGTTTATTTCATCATGGTTATGTTTTGGTACCTGTTTTAATCTTTTAACCATGATGAAATAAACGTGAAGTTTTATCCCACCACTACTTGGACTTACACCTGCCTGGTTGCTGGATTCACCGCTCCCCGCTGCTCCAATTGTTCCTGACTCCGTGCACCAGCACCAGCACCTCATATGTGGCTATTGGGTGAGCTGAAAATTTATTTTCTTTTTTCAGTATCATACATTACCTGATTATGGAAGGAACCAGATATGATTTTCAGATTCTGAGACAATGGCCCACATTTATTGTAGTGTCTGTGCCAGTTTTTTGACTTTGCACTGAAAAAAACTGCTTGTACGTATATTGATAAAGTGTCTGCGCCAGTATTGTGTTGCAGCTACACTGTGTCCACTGCGCCACAAAATTATTCGCCTAAATGGGTGTTCCGGTGCAGTGTTGGACCTTACACCACATTTTATTACTGCGACTTGACAGATTTGTTTGTGTTGCACAGTCTGCTGCTTTGCAGGCCCATCTCGCCATTGTATGGGGCTCCACATTTGTTTGGAGTGACAACTGTCCCCCACAATACTAAACAGCAAACCCAGGCAAATTGTTTGCTTTCACCATCATGAAAGTAGCAGATTGAGTATCGCTCCTGAAAAGCACTAGGATATTTCTAAGGGTGTACCAGGGTGAGCATAGCTCTGAGAGTGAGTTTTGTGCTGTAAGTCAATTTTTGGGGAATGACAGGTCCAAGTTTACTGAAAATGCTGGCCTTCTAGGGATAATCTATATACTTCCCTGTCTTGCTGCCACCACCCTTGCGGGTATGATTACACCATTTATTTTTAACCCTTATATGATTTATATGGTTTGTTACCCATATGTTGATTTTCATTTTAAGCTATACTTATTAAAAGTAAAATATTTTATATTATTGCTGCACTTTTTAGGAATTCTGCCTATGATAGGTAGGTGCTCTAGCCTTGGTTCTTAAAGGGAACCTTAAAGGGAACCTTAGAGAACACTTAAAGGGTACCTTAGAGAACAGTGTCATCTCTAGTCCTGTTACTCTGCGTATCCAATCCAGTCAAGCTCTGCCCACCTCCTCACTGCTCCTGTGACTCGAACCCACGCCCCAAAACACTGTGCCCAGTTTCCAACTTCCCCGCAAACGCAGCCTGCCTGTTGGTGAAGCGCTCTGATATATTGTGGTCATTGTTCCCCAGGTTCAGTGGTTGATTTATGTGGAATCAGGACATTAGATTTGACTGGGAATAATTTACTCTCTCTTTTTACCAGTACTTTTGCATCAGGTTCGATGTCCTTTTGTAAAAGAACATAAAATCTTCATTTTCACAGGCCAGCATTAATACATTACATTATACATTAATAATGTGTAATAACTGCTGGGAAAAAAATGCTTATTGTACCCCTCCATACCTTCAGTGGGGACATTTATCTGTGCTTCTACAGTAGAAAACTGGCATAGAAACTCTGAAATAATCGCAATTACTTACAAATCAACAGTATTTTCTCATTCAGACCATTTCCATAGCACGTGAGTGCGGAGGGGGCATGGTCGGTGGCAGAGTGGGCATTTATGAAAAGGGGCGGCACGCTACATAGTCCTTGAACATTCACATGGGCGTACTGTTTAGTAAAATTATTTGTACAGATTTTAAAATAAAATGGAAATGTGAAAGGGCAGTTTATGAAAAATGTCTAGGTTAACTTTATACATGTTTTATGTATTAGAGACCAATGAATAATAATTGGAAGTCATGAAGGAATTTGATTTCCAGCCCCTGACTTGTAACTCCTGCACACATCCATGCCTCGCTGGAGCTTTGTGTGTGGCCTGCTCATAGACACAGACATAAGATTCCACATCTTAAAACTTAATAAATGAATGATTAAAACCCATTCTCCTGTCACTGGACACTGCTATTATGCAAGTAATGGACATGTAATTTTGAGTAAGTGGAGGTAAGAGGTCCAAGACACAGTAGCAGCAGTCTTATACTGCAGATATTGTGTTACAAAAGTTAAACACTGGCCTTTGTCATTTTACAATCTATGGTTATTGTAAAGAATATTAGGGATCGTAAAGGTAGCAGATCACTGGTAAATACAAGGTGTTCTTTGTATCTAAAGTCTAGTGATTTCCCTTATAATGTCTTTATTTCCCGCTGTAGGTGGTCTGCAGGGACATCTTATCAGTTTACTAATCTGTATTGGCTTCTACTCATTGTCATCATTGCCTGGCTAATTCATGAAAACACCAGTATAACATTATCAAAAAAAAATATAATTGACATTAATTTTTGTCACTGTACTTAATATCTTCTTTACTGACTTGGAATAACCAGGAAATACTCAATACACATAAAAAATTATGGGCAACACATGTTATGTACACTTTCATAAAATAGAAGATAAATGTCAACAAAGTGTCCTTTCAGCATGTACAACTATGATTCTCAATTTTGGTGGACCTTCTACGGAAGCATAATAATCCATTTATAAGCCTTTTTGCAGCCCAAAATTTAAAGGAAATCTACCATCAAATCACACATGATAATCCAGGGAAGGGTCGGAGTGGGGGGCCTAAGGCCCACCAGTGAAATTGATTCTTGGGGCCCACCTACTGCTACATGGAAATTCTACTTGTATTGTGGCCTCCTCTCATCTCCCCCTCATATTGTGGCCCCTCTCATCACCCCCTCATAATGTGGCCCCTCACACCCCCTCATATTGTGAACTCCTCTTATCTCCCACTAATATTGTGGCCACTCATCTACCCCTCAATATTGTGAACTCTCACCTCCCCCTCATATTATGGCCTCCTCTTATCTCCCCCTCATAGTGTGGCCTCTCCTCTCCCCTTCATATTGTGTCCTCTCATTTCCTCCTCATACTGTGGCCCTTATATCCTCCTCATTTTGTACATCCTCTCATCTACTCCTCATATTGTGACCTCTCACCTCCCCATCATATTGTGACCTCTCACCTCCACTCATATTGTGGCCTCCTATCTTTGCTTCATATTGTAGACCCTCTCATCTCTTCCTCATATTGCTGGCCCCTTACCTCTTCCTCATAATGTGGTTTCTCATCTCCTCCACATTGTGTGTCCCCTCTCATCTCTTCTTTATATTGTAGCCCCCTCTCATACCCCCCAAATTGTGGGCCCCCTCTCATACACCCCATATTTTGGCGCCCTCTCATATCCTTCCCATAATGCGGGTCCCCTGTCATATCCCCCATAATGTGGGGCCCTCTCATACCCCCCATAATGTAAGCCCCTCACATCCCATAATGTGGGCCCCCTCTCATACCCCCATAATGTGGGCCCCCACTGATATTCTCCCCCTAATGTGGGCCCCTCATATCCCTCCATAATGTGGCCCCCCTCTCACATCCCTCTATATTGTAGGCTCCACTCATATGCCTCTATATTGTATGCCCCCTCTCATACACTCCCATATTGTGGGACTCCTTTTATACCTCCTCTCTATATTGTGGCCCACCCACATATGCTCTTTTCCTTGTTTTAAATTAATTTAAAACAAATGAACACCACATACTCACCTCGTCCCCTTTCCCTAGCAGCTCTTCTCTTCTTATCTTCCTCTGTGCTGTAATGCCGGGATGCTAATACCTCTATGCACCATCCTATTACTCAACTCTATCTGTGCCCTCTCTGTCCCGACATGGCCGACATGGAGGTAGAGTCAGCATCCGGCGGGGGCAGAGCTAATAGGCATTGGCACCTCAGTGAACCTGTGTGAACCTGAACCAGGGACAAAAACTCATAATAAGAAGCTAAACACAGTCACGGTGCCTGTATCTGTTATCCATGCTCTTCTTCCTTCTAAAATCGATTTTCTAAATGTTGCTCATAAGCCAGAAGGCGCTCTGGGGTTGTTACCAGAGCCCCTCCGTACAGTAGCTTCACAGGCTGTTACACTGTGCAGGAGCAGGGGGGATGGGCTTCTGTACAGTGAAGCAGACTGTGGAGCTATGTGGAACAACAAACACAGGGGCTCTGGTAACAGCCTTCTGGATCCTAATTTTAAAGTCGATTTTAGCCTAATTTTAAAGTCTATCTATGAGTAAGCACCCCTGGTTTATCCTGCTTGATTTTGATGGTAGATTTCCTTTAAAGTGCTAAATATGGGCTTCTTAGCTCCTATTATCAATTATTCAGATGCCAGTTTCCTACTGCATATGCTTTTTTGATTTTACCTAATTCATTAACAGTTTATTTATTCATTTGGATGTCCCTTTTTTTCATGGACCATGGTTCTGTTGAAAAAACAGATCTGTCCTTCCGCTTTTTGACTTAATTTTGCAACATCACAGACTATGCCTCAGTCAGTAGAAATCATTGCTGCTGCACAGATGCTATTTGGATTTTGTCTGTTTTACTTCTATATTCAGAAGAAAAAAGTTTTTAAAAGAATAGAAAATTGAGCACCTATGGCCAAAACACATCCTTAGTGTTTGAATTGGTAAATGTATGTAAAAAACTGATGTCTGGATTTACCCTAACACACACACACACTGTTATCACAGGACTAGTTATAAATGTGTGATGTGTGCATCTGTGATGAGAGAGTAGAGAATGTCCCTCACTTTGGAGTACCCACCATGTAGGGATTCACAAAGTTGACACATCTATTTTAAATGTATAGTGGTCCACATTTATTAAAGCCTTTGCGCCAGTTTTGTCTGATATTGCACTGGAAAGAATGTGCAAAGTGCTTGCACATGTACTTAATCAGTGTCCAACATATTTCTGCATGTAAAGGGGTGTTCCGATGCAGAATCGGATCATGTATGCCAAATTTATTACCGAGACTCGACAGAATTGTGTCACACGCTTACTGTTGATGGTGCCCTGTGCACACTTTACAGGCATACTGCACTTAGTACAGTTTTCACTACTTTGAATAAATGACGGCCACTGTGTTAATGGTACATTTCTCATGTGTTGCCAGAGCAGGATAAAATATAACTTTTCGCCACACTGACCTTACAGATGATAGCTGCATTTCCTAGAAGTGGGACATCCTGTGATTAGATGTTTTGCCCAAAGTAGGAAATATTTTTACATGTATAAAGTTGAACAATAAATACTGTTATTAAGCCTCCATCACATTGATTCTAATGGTGCGCCTGGCCATTCTTTTATGTCGCCACTAAGAAAGAAACAGCTTGTTATTTCCATTTTGGCAATCAAAGGTGTCTGCTAAATAAATTAGAAGTATAAATTGCAGAAAGGTACTGCAGAGGGCTTTGTATCATCCCTGCTGATCATGCAAACCTGTGTATCAGATTATTTACAAACCAAGGCCGTCCTGTTGAATTAGGTATGTCACTGTTAAGTACGTGCTGCATACTAGCAAAGGAAATTCATCAAGGCTTGAAAGGGGCCAAGGGATTAAGGTAGAAGAGTTTATGTAGTCTGGCAGCTTAGATATTTTATTTCCTTTCTTTATCCAGATTACGCCTCTGCTTTCCAAATTCTGGTCTACAAGGGAGTTGTATAATTAGCTATTACGGAATGAGGGCCGGCGCCAGCACCCGTGCAAGAGCTGGGACCCACAGCTGCTGGGAGGGCCCACTCTTGGCCACATCCCTGTCCCTGTCCCCAGCAACCTGGCCGTGCTGGGTGCTAATGCTGTAAAGCGTGCATGTGAAGCGCTGTGCGACTGTCGGCAGGAGGAGGCAGACGGCAGAGGAGAAGCTCCGGACCGGAACAGAAGACTGAGGTGAGTACTATTCTTTTATTTTGAATGGTCATATTTACTAGTCCATGGTGGGTGAGGGGGGGGGGCTATATATAATGAACAGGAGATGAGGTGGGGGCTGTATATAATGAATGGGGTTGAGGAGGGGGCTGTATATAATGAATGGGGGGTGAGGTAGGGGCTGTATATAGTGAATGGGGGATGAGGAGGGGGCTGTATATAATGAATGGGGGATGAGTAGGGAGCTTTATATAATGAATGAGGGGTGAGGAAGGGGCTGTATATAATGAGTGGGGCGTGAGGAAGGGGAGGAAAATATAATGAATGGGGGATGAGGAGGGGGCTGCAAAAAATGAATGGGGGATGAGGAGGGGGCTGTATATAATGAATGGGGGGTGAGAAAGGGGCTGTATATAATGAAAGTGGGATGAGGAGGGAACTGTATATAATGAATGGGGGATGAGGAGGGGGCAGCATATAATGAATGGGGGATGAGGAGGGGGCTGTATATAATGAATTGGGGATGAGTAGGGATCTTTATATAATGAATGGGGGATAAGTAGGGGGCTGCATATAATGAATGGGGGTGAGGAAGGGGCTGTATATAATGAATGGGGGATGAGGAGGGGGCTGTATATAATGAATTGGGGATGAGTAGGGATCTTTATATAATGAATGGGGGATGAGTAGGGGGCTGCATATAATGAATGGGGGTGAGGAAGGGGCTGTATATAATGAATGGGGGATGAGGAGAGGGATGTATAAATTGAATGGGGGTTGAGAAGGGGGTTGTATGTAATGAATGGGAGATGAGGAGGGGGCTGCATATAATGTATGGGGTGAGGAGGGGGCTGCATATAATGTATAGGGGGAGGAGGGGGCTGCATATAATGTATAGGGGGAGGAGGGGGCTGCATATAATCCATGTGGGGGAGGGACTGCATATAATGGGTGGTGAGGGGATGTATATAATCCATGTGGGGGAGGGGTTGCATATAATTAAACTATGGGTGGCGAGGGGGACCTGGGCTGTATATAATTAATCCATGAAGCAAAGGCGGCTGCATATTATTAATCCTTTGGGGGAGTGCATATAATTAATTTATGGGGGTGAAGAGGATGTATATAATGAATCCATGCAAGTTTACTGCAAATGGTCTGAGGCTCTGTCATACAGGGGCCCACTGAAACCTGGAGCCGGACCTGTATGGAATACAAGTAGAAGATAAGCTCTGCTATTGGCAGAAGTCACAGTAGGGGGTTGCTTTAACCTGGTTCCTATGGATGCCCAAGTTATATTGGAAAAGTGCAAGATGAAAAAAAAATTATAAAGAGTGAATTAGGGCTCATTCATATGGGCGTTTTTGACATCAGTATCTGTTTGTTTGGTGTTTTTGCACATGTTCATTTATTTTCACTGATGTTGCTAGGCAATACGCTGGGCAGGGCAGAAAATAAATAAGAAAACAAATGACATACGGATGTGAAAAAAGCGGATATGGAATACAAACATGGATATAAGATGTCTGCATTTTTTAGGAAACATGCAAGAGACACGCTTATCTGAATGAGCTCATAGCCACATGGAACAAAATGGGGCACATTTACTAAGAACAGTCCAGTGAGTATAGTACAAAGTGCTACAGATTTAGGATTTCTGGTGCCCGTTCTTCATGAATCTGGCGTTCTCTGCACTACCCCGACAGAATGCATCACTTTTTTTTGGTGCACCTTTAACATAGAATGTGCAACACATTTGTTGGACTTTTCACATTAAATCTGGCGCACTGTCTGACTGCGCACTGGAATGCCCCCTTCAGGGCAGAAATTTGTCTCAAATGTGTCTTTAATACCTGTGCAAGCAGTTTTCACCTAAAAGAACTTGCAAAGTCCAACAGAAAACTGGCGCACAGCCTTTCGTAAATGTGCCCCACTATGTACCAAAACTACATACAAGCAATATAAAATTGTTGCATACATATAAAGTAAAATGATGCCACCATGTACTAACATCCAACCTTTCTTGGATCCTTCCTTCTTCAGGTAACTTTATTCATGAGTTAGATATGTGTTTCGGTTTTTTACACTGTGACTAACTTAATTGTAAGTAATAATTTACCAGTCATTTTATATAGCCAAATGACTAATGTTTCTGTTGAAAATAATTCTGTTTTCAAGCTAGGATAATGTCTCTAGACTTGTAGTTGTAATTTACGATATGATAAACTTTCATACATATATAATGTGGTTTTTTGGAAATTAATTTACCAATTAATCTCATATAATCAGAATTTTTCCAATCATTTAATATACAGGCGGTCCCCTAAATAAGAACACCTGAACCCTAGTTTCAAACGGACCTCTGGATGTTGGTAATTTACTATACTTTAGCCTTAGGCTACAATAAACAGCTATAACAGTCATCCAAGGCTTCTGTAATTAAGATTTATTGTTAATTCTGGTTCTAACGACAACACAACATTTTTTAAATTGTCATAGAAACCAAAAAAGTTTTGACTAGGGTTACAATTATAAAGTATACAGTTCAGACTTACATACAAATTCAACTTAAGAACAAACTACAGAACCTATCTTGTACCTAACCCGGGGACTGCCTGTAATTAGGGCCACCAGTTTATAGTGTGATGTTAAATAAGCTTTAGTTAACTATTTTATTTTAATCCACTACTTGTAGGTTTTTTGGATTGTATTCCTTTATGTTCTATTTCTGGTATGAGGTTATGCTTTTAACCAATTTTAACCTAAAGCTAACCTTTTCTATTATGCTCTTTAGTGATTCAATAAAAATACAGATAAACTGAACTCTACATGCATATGGGTAGTATCATAAATTGTTGAAATTTATACTGAATATTTCTATAGTTAGGATGTTCACATCTTATATTTATTTAAAGACCATTTTATGCTGAAAGAGGTTTCCAAACTAAAGAATTTAGCTCTGACCTTGCTATCTCAATGTCTGTAATGTTGAATACAAGTTGCTTTTAGTGTTTGAATGTTGCTCTGTAAGAAGAAGAGTCTTGGAAGACGAAGCTGTGTAATTTCCTATTTATTATGTATATAAGCCTATATATTTAATTGCCAGAGGTTTCAGTATTTAAAAAAAGTTGTGCTACAGTTATAAAAAAGAAAAAATACATGAACTGAGCCACACATCACTTTAAAGCTTGAACTCAACTTTTAGGTCACAAGTGTGAGCCAATTCTATCATCATTATGAACATATCCGTTTGATGCAGTAAATATAAACAAAAATACATTTTGGTGAACATAATGATAACAAAATGTAATCCATATGTAAACCAACAAAATAAAAAATCCTGTATTCTTTCATTTAGTGTTACATGTTCCAGCTGTGTTCCAACAAGACTATCTCGACCAGTGCTATTAATAAGGTTATTGAAACAATAAATCATTAGACATGGGTTCACATTACCTTGGTCTTCGGAATGCTAGTCCATATTGTTGGCAAGCCAAGCCCACAGTCGGAGTATAAACAATGGGCATGAATCTTTCAACATCTGATGTCAAAACTTTGTAGAAAAGCTTCTCATTTCGATCTTGAAGACCCATCAGCAAAATATACCTGGAACATGAAATACAAAATATTTTTTAAAAATTTAATAAAATTTTAAAATTATACATAGTGTTTAGTTAAATGTAGGGTTAAAAAGCAAGACATACATTTTAACAATATGGAAGATCATTCTAACGTCCCTACAGTTGGTGGATTAGGTGTCACTAATTTCTGTTTGTGTTTCCTGTGTGTGTGTGAACTGCAACTTAGCCTTTGTTGTGTTTTGATTGAATGAGCCACACCCTGATCTCTGTAGTTCAGCTCTGTCCAGCAAATGTTACTAGCCTGATGGACAGCTGCTGCTGGAGGCGTGTCCTGGATCTGCTATATATGTCCGCTTAGTTCCATCAGACCTTGCCGGTTATACAGAGCTACGTACTGTGCTTACTCTGCTTTTCTGATCTTGTCTTTGTTCTAAGAACTATCCCTCTCGGACTATGATTCTGTACTGAACCCACTATCTCGTTGTGACTCGGATCCCTGACCCCACTTTCTGTGTTGTTTGTTTGTCAGTCTTGTTTTGTGTCTACACTGTGACTTAGAGAGGGAATGGCTCCACCGCTTAGGGTGGGGCCAGTAAGTAGGTAGGTAACAGCTTAGGGGGCTCAGCTTAGAGCTCACTGTCCTGTACTCCCTGTACTCCTATGCCCCTGGGGTTTTCAGGTTTTGGGGTCCATTTCTGCTGAGCCAGACCATGCGGCACTTGCGGAATCTCAATTCCTATTTCTACGACAGAGCAGACACTCTGCTGAGAAGTTTTGTATGGAATTGCGCATGCACTGTGCTAAACTGGTGTGAACCCTCCTTGAACGCTATCTTTAAAAGAGGCCTTTCGGTCACCATAATCGTACTTCTTTGGAACAAACAATGGCTCTAGGAGTTTGTATTGACCGCAGACTCCGGGATAGATGCAAGGCCAGAACTGACAGTGATCTGCCCTCTGTGTTACCTCCTCTGTCCTCTAAAAGGTCTGTTCCTCCTGTTAATTTCTCTGAACCTATGGATGGCAAAGCCAGGAGCGAACATCGTTTTAAGAAGGCATTATGTTTCTACTGTAGAGAGTCCGGTCATTTCATATGAACCTACACTACAAGACCCAGGTCATCACCTAGAAATCTTCAGTGTTTGAATGGTAGTGGAGGAGGCCACTCAGGCACCCAGGTACCCTCTGTGTCTGAATCTAAGATTGTTTGGCCAATATCCTTGAGTGCTCAAAATAAATCTGTAAAGAGGAGTGGTAAGACAGCAATCCAAATCCTATAAGGTAATTTGAAAAAGCGGTGCTCGCAGCTGAAGGTTCAGCGGGTATCCACCTGGATATTTGTAGCTTTACTTTGCTTATAGCCATCCAGATATATAGGAGATTTAATATGCCTCATAGATCTATGCCTTTCTGATTACACAGACAAATATTCACTTATGTGTCCTACGTCTTTAACCCCTTAATGATTGGAAATCTACGTCAGTTATTAAGGGTAATTCTTCTGACGCAACGCCTTTCTACGGCGGCGTGTCAGAAGAAGATTTAGGGACATCGGGTCAGCCTGGTGCCGGTCTCGGGCTGTGATATTGCAGCCCAGATCCGGCACTAACAACCAGGACTCCGATCCTGGGTGTTTAACCCCCGTGTGTCCCCCGTGGATCGGACCCACCGGTAATTGCTCCTGCCGCAGCCCCGGGGTCCGGCGAGTTCCCCGAGGCTGCCGGCTCCTCTTCACGCCAGGTAACGCCTCCTGGCAGGACCAGGCTGTATGTAACTGAGCGTGCGTGTGTATTGCAGTCTAAAGGCTTGAAGAAGCGATCGGATGGAAAATGTAAAAAAAAGTTAAAAAAAGATTAAATCATTTTATAATAATAATGAAATAAATAAAATAAAATCCCTATAATCTCCCCAGATACACATATAATGCAAATAAAGTATATAAAACACAAAAACACAAAAGAATGTACATATTTGGTATCACCGCGTCTGTATTAATCTGTACAATAAATTTAAATATTGAATCCGCTCGGTGAACGATGTAAAAAAATAACACGAAAAACTTCCTGTAATATACAATTTTTCATCAAACACCATCACAAAAAATGTTCTAAAAAGTGATAAAAAAAGGCTGCGTTTCTTAATATGATATGACTGAAAACAACACCTCTTTTCGCAAAAAATAAGCCCTCAACCTGATCTGACAACAGAACAATATAAAATTTATGGCCCTGAAAAGTTGTTGATAGTAAAAATAATGCAATTTTCTCCAATATTCGCTTTGCTCAGTAACATTGAGCAAAGATAAGAAAACCTATATAAATAAGGTATCACTGCAATCATAGTGAACCAGAGAATAAAGATAAAATATTATTTTTACGTTACGGTGAGCGGGGTAAAAAATCCAAAATAAAAATTGATGATTTTGTTTGTGTCCCCCTTGAAATAGTTAATAAAATCTCATGAATAAGCTATAGACCCCCAAAATTAATTATCTATACATATGTATATCATCCCGTAAATAATAAGCCCTCATATGTTCGCATTACCAAAAAAATTAAAATTTATAGCTTGTACAATGTGACAATACAAATCTGCTGTCAATAGCGTTGCTTTGATCCTATGCCTGGCCGTGTGCCCGTACAGAAGTGTACCACCACATATGGGATATTTATTATGAAACTGTCAGTTTTGGCCTAAATGAATGTATTTTCCAAAAAAATTCAAAAGTTTCTAAATCGCTGGTCCATATTGTTTTAACCCATGTGAAACACCTAAAGGGTTAATACACTTAATAGAAGTTGTTTTACATATGTTGAGGGGTGAAGTTTTTATAGTGGGGTATAATGGGGTTTTACTATTACCGTATTTTCCGGGCCATTAGGCGCACCGGAATATAAGGCGCATTAGTCCGATGCGCCTTATATATGTAATAATTCCATATATAAGGCGCATCGGACTATAAGGCGCGGGGTCCGGGGGCGTGGCGGAGGTCCGGGGGCGGAGCGGAGACCCGACGGGACGCGACGCGGAGAAGAGACGCGGCGACGCGGGGAAGGTGAGTGGGGAAGGTGAGGGGGAGGTGGAGGAGGGCAGCGGACCATACTTACATAGGTCCCCGCTACCGGAGACAGCAGATCTCCAGCGGGAACTGCAGACCACGCGACAAAAGTTATTTGTGCCGCGTGGTCTGCAGTTCCCGCTGGAGATCTGCTGTCTCCGGTCTTCGGTAGCGGGGACCTATGTAAGTATGGTCCGCTGCCCAGCGCCATACATAGGGCGCACCGGACTATAAGGCGCACTTTGGATTTCCAAGGAAATCCAAGGCTTTTAAGTGCGCCTTATAGTCTGGAAAATACGGTATTTAGGCCTTTCAAAGTCACTTGAAAGCTGAGTTGTCACTCAAAATGTGAGTCGTGGCAATTTCAATGAAAATGAGAAAAATGGCACCTAAACCTCATAACGTGCTAGAAAAATGAGAGGACTTTTGCCAAATGTTCACTTTTTTTCAGAACGAATTTTCAAAATCACCTGGATATGTTAAAGCGTTCCAAAGTTGACACATGTCAGATTTGAAAAATGGAGTCTGGTCATTGAGCTGAAAACTAGCGTCGGTTATAAGGGGTTAAACCCATCACGACCTGGCCCTTTTTTGTTTTTTCATTTCTATTTTTCACTACCTACCTTAAAAAATCTGTAGCCTTTTTATTTTTACACATAAAAAACTTACATTGCACAAACTGCACTTCATAATGGCAGTATTTAATATTCCGTGTCGTTTACTGGAAGCGGGAAAAAAATTCCAAATCCAGTGAAAATGGTGAAAAACCGCATTTGCGTTGTTTTCTTGTGGGTTTGTATATTGACTGTGGGCCCCAAATGACATATTTACTTTATTCTTTGGGTTGGTACAATCACGGGGATACCAAATTTGTATAGGTTTTATATTGTTTGCATACATTTACAAAAATGTAAAACCTGTACAAACGTTTTTATTTTATTTTGCCATCTTCTGGCACTAGTAACTTTTTCATACTTTGGTGTACTGAGCTGTGGGTGGTGTCATTTTGTGTGTATGACCTTTTGATAACTTTTTATAGAATTTTTCATATTTTAAAAAATGGCAAAAAAGGGTTAAACACAGTAAAAAAAAGTTATTATATTTTATATATAGTGATTGCTGGGGGAGCTGTATATAGTGATTGCTGGGGGAGCTTTATATAGTGATGGCTGGGGGAGCTGTATATAGTGATTGCTGGGGGGGCTGTATACAGTGATTGCTGGGGGGAGCTGTATATAGTGATTGCTGGGGAGCTGTATATAGTGATTGCTGGGGGGAGCTGTATACAGTGATTGCTGGGGGGAGCTGTATACAGTGATTGCTGGGGGGAGCTGTATATAGTGATTGCTGGGGAGCTGTATATAGTGATTGCTGGGGGAGCTGTATACAGTGATTGCTGGGGGAGTTGTATACAGGCGGTCCCCTACTTAAGGACACCCGACTTACAGACAACCCATAGTTACAGACGGACCCCTCTGCCCACTGTGACCTCTGGTGAAGCTCTCTGGATGCTTTACTATAGTCCCAGACTGCAATGATCAGCTGTAAGATGCCTGTAATGAAGCTTTATTGATAATTCTTGGTCTAATTACACCAAAAATTTTGAAACTCCAATTGTCACTGGGGCAAAAGAAAAAACATTGTCTAGAACTTCTATTATAAAATATACAGTTTCGACTTACATACAAATTCAACTTAAGAACAAACCTCCAGACCCTATCTTGTATGTAACCCGGGGACTGCCTGTATAGTGATTGCCGCGGGAGCTGTATACAGTAATTGCCGGGGGGAGCTGTATACCATGATTGCTGGGGGAGCTGTCTATAGTGATTGCCGGGGGAGCTATATACAGTGATTGCTGGGGGGCTGTATATAGTGGTTGCTGGGGGGGCTGTATACAGTGATAGCTGGGGGAGCTGTATACAGTGATTGCTGGGGGAGCTGTATATAGTGATTGCTGGGGGGAGCTGTATACAGTGATTGCCGGGGGAGCTGTATACAGTGATTGCTGGGGGAGCTGTATACAGTGATTGCTGGGGAGCTGTATATAGTGATTGCTGGGGAGCTGTATATAGTGATTGCTGGGGTAGCTGTATTTAATGATTGCTGGGGGCTGGGGGAGCTGTATACAGTGATTGCTGGGGAGCTGTATATAGTGATTACTGGGGGGCTGTATACAGTGATTGCTGGGGGAACTGTATATAGTGATTGCAGGGGGGAGCTGTATATAGTGATTGCTGGGGAGCTGTATATAGTGATTGCTGGGGGGAGCTGTATATAGTGATTGCTGGGTGAGCTGTATACAGTGATTCCTGGGGGAGCTGTATATAGTGATTGCTGGGGGAGCTGTATACAGTGGTTACTGGGGGAGCTGTATATAGTGATTGCTGGGGGAGCTGTATAAAGTGATTACTGGGGGGCTGTATATAGTGATTGCTGGGGGAGCTGTATATAGTGATTGTTGGGGGAGCTGTATACAGTGATTGCTGGGGGGCTGTATATAGTGGTTGCTGGGGGAGCTGTATATAGTGATTGCTGGGGGAGCTGTATACAGTGGTTGCTGGGGGAGCTGTATACAATGATTGCTGGGGTGAGCTGTATACAGTGATTGCTGGGGGAGCTGTATACAGTGATTGTTGGGGGGCTGTATACAGTGATTGCTGGGGGAGCTGTATATAGTGATTGTATATAGAGTTTGTATGTTCTCTCCTTGTTTGCGTGGGTTTCCTCCAGTTTCTTCCAAGACATACTGGTAGGTTGATTAGATTGTGAGCCCCATGGAGACAGGGACCAATTTGGCAAACTCTGTGCAGTGCTGTGTAATCTGTGTGCGCCATATAAATAAAGAAGAATTATTATTATATTATTATTATCACAGGGGGTCGCGAGAACTGCCATCGGCGCTGTATACAGAATGCTCAGTCCTTGAGCCCTCCACTTACACCTTTAACGCACAAGGTACATCATGGTGCATTTAAGAGATTACATTTAGAAGATACACTCCTATTACAGTTAACAATTACTTCACAAATTCTTACAGCAACCACAAGATAGATAAAAAATTATAAAACACTAACTGTTCCTGCATTTTTTGAGTTCCTACACTTCACACAAAATAACTATGGAAAGGAATATATGATAGCCAAAGGAAAAAGAGCATTAAGAACTTTTCAAATCAAGGGGGCTTAATTGCTACAATATGCTAAGAATTGTAAATTCACCTGAGCTTTTAATGAGTTTTTAATGCATAATTAAATGTACATTAATGCATAAAGTTTAAACTGTTTTCCTCCTGTACTTCTGTCTTTTAGTAGTGTACAGTATATAAATACTCAACAACTGAAAGGTAAGGAGATAAGGTAAGGTAATATCTAAAGAGTTTACTCTTTATAGAAAGTCACTTGTAAATCTTATACAGTATAGGCAGTTTGTTTGTTCTTAAGTTCTTAAATTGAATTTGTATGAAAGTTGGAACTGTATATTTTAGAATTGTAACCCCAGACAAAATTTTTTTGCTCTCTGTGACAATTGGATTTTAAAAATGTTGGATTGTCATAAGAACCAGGATTAACAATGAAGCTTAATTGCAGACATCTTTGGTTACTGTTATAGCTGTTTATTGTAGCCTAAGGCTAACATAAAGTAAATTACCAAGATCCATAGTTCCGTTTGTAATTAGGGGTCGTCTGTAAGTCAGGTGTTCTTAAGTAGGGGAC
The DNA here is from genome assembly GCF_040894005.1 of Engystomops pustulosus. NCBI lineage: Eukaryota > Metazoa > Chordata > Amphibia > Anura > Leptodactylidae > Engystomops > Engystomops pustulosus. The sequence goes on along the minus strand of NC_092413.1, from coordinate 126,065,960 downwards.
CGCCTGTATAAGCTTAATTATCATGTAAAATCTTTTTCTAAGAATGTAACAAGTTATCCTTTTGCCTTTCATGCTTTATATGGACTTCAGGAGGCTTTCAGTAACACTGCTCACTGCAGGCTAAGAAATGAGCAAAAACTGGTTAATTCATTTCTAAAATAAAAGAATAGCTTTGAAGGTTGAGTTACTCCTTATGAATATTTAACTGGATTTTCCAGGAATCCTTGGAAAAACCCTGTGGCAAGAGTAACCAAAAAAAATTGTACTTACCTTGCCTGTTATGGCTCAAGAGTTGCTGTGGATTCCCAGTCCTTGGCATTTCCGGTCCCAGAGACATCACATGTTCTATGTCACTGGTTGCTGCTGAGGCTGCTGATTAGCAAATGCAGTTCCTGTGACCCGCAGCATTCCTCGATACTGCAGAAGATCAGGACACCAGGGCAAGTAAGTACACTGTTGTATTTTGGTTACACCTGACCAGGATCTTTAGTATGGTTGGGTTGAGCTTATTTTAACTTTATTGTTTGATTTGCAATTATGTTTGTATATCCTCACTAAAGGATGGATGTTTTCTTTTTCTTTGTTATTGCTTTGTATTGAAGTTTATATAGGGTCCAAAATGTCTCAGTAGTCCCCTTCATTGTCCTAACAAGTCACTAAAGGTCCAGTAATTCATATGGCCATGAGGACTTATTTAGTCAGACAGTATTTAAACCTGGTACCCATACCAGCAATATATAGATCTTCAGAGAGCACCTGCTTAACATTAGAAACCATTTTCGGCTATGTCAGCTCATCTGCCAATTACTATTACTTTTGCCAAGTTCTTAATAAACCACACAGCCTGGCTATTCTAAACAATTCTTCATCACGTCAGCCTTAAGACTGCCAAAACTTCTTCACAAGAAGCCAAGTTATGATAGTTGTCTAGGTTTCTTGAGGACAATCAGTGGGAATTTTTTTTGCCATAATATACAGAACTTAATTAACAAACAGCAGCCACAAATGAATCCTAATGTGAGATTTAATGACTAATCCAGGTATTCTGATGGCGGCTATTAACAGTAGGTACAGAAAGTATTCAGACCCCTTTTACATTTTTCACACTTTGTTTTATTGCAGCCAATTAGTAAAAAAAAGTTCTTTTTTTTGCTCATTAATGTACACTCTGCAATATTGAACCAGAAATGTAGTGATTTTTTTCTAATTCATTAAACAAGAAAAATCACATGGTCATAAGTATTCAGACCCTTTGTTGTGACACTCATATTTAACTCACATTCTGTCCATTGCCTTCTGATCCTCCTTGAGATTGTTCTACTCCGGCATGTGTCCTACCGTGTTTAATTAAACTGATTGGACTTGATTAGAAAAGGCATACATCTGTCCAGTGCATGTCAGAGCACATTAAAATCATGAGGTCTAAGAAACTGCCCAAGGAGCTCAGAGACAGAATTTTGGCAGGGTACAGATCTGGCCATGGTTAACAAAGAATTTCTGCAGCACTCGAGGTTCCTAAGAGCACAGTATCCTTAAATGGAACTACCACAATTCTTCCTCAACCTAGCCGTCCAGCCAAACTAAGCAACCATGGGAGAAGAGAGAGGTAAATAAGATCATTGTGGCTGAGCTCCAGAGATGCAGTAGGGAAATAGGAGAGAGTTCCACAAAGTCAACTATCACTGCAGCCCTCCACCAGTTGCAGCTTTATGGCAGAGTCTGCTGAAAAAAAACTCTCCTCAGTGCAAGACATATGAAAGCCTGCATACAGTTTACCAAATAAAAAAAAACATGAAGGACTCCCAGACTGAGAAATAAGATTCTCTGCTCTGATGAGATGAAGAATTTACTTTTGGTGTTAATTCTAAGCAGTATGAGTGGAAAACCAGGCACTGCCAAAAACAATGCCAACAGTGAAACATGGTGGTGGCAGCATCATGATATGGGGGTATTTTACAGCTGCAGGGACAGGACAACTGGTTGCAAATGAAAGAAGGATGAATGCAGGCAAGTAGAGAGATATCATGGATGAAAACTAGAGATGAGCGAGCACTAAAATGCCCGGGTACTCGTTACTCGAGACGAACTTTTCCCGATGCTCGAGTGCTCGTTTCGAGTAACGAGCCCCATTGAAGTCAATGGGAGACTCGAGCATTTTTTAAGGGGACCAAGGCTCTGCACAGGGAAGCTTGGCCAAACACCTGGGAACCTCAGAAAAGGATGGAAACACCACGGAAATGGACAGGAAACAGCAGGGGCAGCATGCATGGATGCCTCTGAGGCTGCTTAATCGCACCATTATGCCAAAATTATGGGCAACAGCATGGCCATGACAGAGTGACAGAATGAAGCTAGATAGCATGTAAAACATCCAATAATTGACCCTGACACTATAGGGGACGGCATGCAGAGGCAGAGGCAGCGGCAGCAGGCTAGAGAGTGGCATGGCGACATACCCTAATTGGACTCAGGCTTCAAGCCAATGGGTGTCAGAGAGGAACCAAAGGAGGTGAGCAAGAAGCGCTCAAATAATATCGGTACATGATAAAAGTTTGCCAGTATATTTTGTGGATTACACAGCAGGGTGGCGACAAAGTTAACATGGAAGCCATGAAAACAACCCAAAATTCTGCCTGACACAGCTCGTTTGATAAGGGGACCATGTATGCTTACAGTTCATGCCAGTCGCTGCACTGGCTGCCAGTCTCCTTTCGAATACAGTTTAAAATAATAATAACCCTCATCCATAAAGCTCTGTATAATGCTGCACCCCCCTACCTCTCCTCTCTTATCTCAGTCTATCGGCCAACCCGTGCTCTTAGATCCACCAGTGATCTTAGATTAACCTCTACCCTAGTGCGGACCTCCCACTCGCGTGTCCAAGACTTCTCTAGAGCTGCACCAATTCTATGGAATGCTCTGCCCTGGACTATCAGACTAATACCTAACCTCCAAAGTTTCAAACGTGCTCTTAAAACCCATTTCTTTAGGCAAGCCTATAACACTCATTAACTGCATGAAGTTTTAACTCTTCTACTAACCCGTCCTGTGTCGTCCTCCCATCTGTTATCCAGCAACCAACAGGCACCAGACTTCTCTGCAGTCCCATTCACCCTGGACCTGGTATATAAGATGACGGCTGAGTGGTTCAAGCGACAGCAATTCCATTTATTATATTTTTTTCTATTCCCTAAGAAGAATGGCTTGACCATTAAATATTCTTTTACCTCGTGTTACCCCATCATCTTCATAAACCGTAAGCTCTGGCGAGCAGGGACCTCACTCCTGTTGTTCCATACAAATGTTGTGCTCTGTTACATTACATTTGTATTTGTTTCCTATGATTTGTAAAGCGCTACAGAATATGATGACGCTATATAAATAAAGATTATTATTATTATTATTATGGAGGCAGTGAACTAGTAGTAGATTAAAGGTGCTGCAACTATGTTATTTGGATCTTGGGATGGAGCTGGCGCTCTGCAGCCAGGCGAGCTTTTGCCAATCCAAGCCCCTGTCTCTAGGCTACTCCCCAAACAGCACTTCTAAGAACCTTTTGTATAAGATCAAGTGTAGTAGCGTTCTTATAAGTTTAGGATATGGCGGGTGAGGGGAATGTAAACAGATGCGCAAGAAGCGCTGAAATAATATCCCTAAATGGTAAAAGTTTGCAAGTATATTTTGTGGATTACACAGCAGGGTGGCGACAAAGTTAACAACTTTGATGTGGAATGCCCTGTAATAGCTCTTGGGCGGTGTGCCTTTTATCGCCTAGGCTCAGCAGTTTCAGCACCGCCTGCTGTCGCTTAGCGACGGCACTGCTGCTGTGCCTAGAGCTACCGACTGATGGCGCCATGCCCACGGATGGTAATTCGGAGGAGGAGGAGGTGGAGGAGGGGTGGGAGGAGGTATAGTAGGCCTTTGAGACCTGGACCGAGGTAGGCCCCGCAATTCTCTGCGTCGGCAGTATATGACCAGCCCCAGGGTCAGACTCGGTCCCAGCCTGCACCAAGTTAAGTGTAGTAGCGTTCTTATAAGTTTGGGATATGGCGGGTGAGGGGAATGTAAACAGATGCGCAAGAAGCGCATGATGCGCATGGAGCTGGCGCTCCGCTGCCAGGCGAGCTTTCGCCAATTCAAGCCCCTGTCTCTAGGCTACTCCCCAAACAGCACTTCTAAGAACCTTTTGTATAAGATCAAGTGTAGTAGCGTTCTTATAAGTTTAGGATATGCCGGGTGAGGGGAATGTAAACAGATGCGCAAGAAGCGCATGATGCGCATGGAGCTGGCGCTCCGCTGCCAGGCGAGCTTTCGCCAATTCAAGCCCCTGTCTCTAGGCTACTCCCCAAACAGCACTTCTAAGAACCTTTTGTATAAGATCAAGTGTAGTAGCGTTCTTATAAGTTTAGGATATGCCGGGTGAGGGGAATGTAAACAGATGCGCAAGAAGCGCATGATGCGCATGGAGCTGGCGCTCCGCTGCCAGGCGAGCTTTCGCCAATTCAAGCCCCTGTCTCTAGGCTACTCCCCAAACAGCACTTCTAAGAACCTTTTGTATAAGATCAAGTGTAGTAGCGTTCTTATAAGTTTAGGATATGCCGGGTGAGGGGAATGTAAACAGATGCGCAAGAAGCGCATGATGCGCATGGAGCTGGCGCTCCGCTGCCAGGCGAGCTTTCGCCAATTCAAGCCCCTGTCTCTAGGCTACTCCCCAAACAGCACTTCTAAGAACCTTTTGTATAAGATCAAGTGTAGTAGCGTTCTTATAAGTTTAGGATATGCCGGGTGAGGGGAATGTAAACAGATGCGCAAGAAGCGCATGATGCGCATGGAGCTGGCGCTCCGCTGCCAGGCGAGCTTTCGCCAATTCAAGCCCCTGTCTCTAGGCTACTCCCCAAACAGCACTTCTAAGAACCTTTTGTATAAGATCAAGTGTAGTAGCGTTCTTATAAGTTTAGGATATGCCGGGTGAGGGGAATGTAAACAGATGCGCAAGAAGCGCATGATGCGCATGGAGCTGGCGCTCCGCTGCCAGGCGAGCTTTCGCCAATTCAAGCCCCTGTCTCTAGGCTACTCCCCAAACAGCACTTCTAAGAACCTTTTGTATAAGATCAAGTGTAGTAGCGTTCTTATAAGTTTAGGATATGCCGGGTGAGGGGAATGTAAACAGATGCGCAAGAAGCGCATGATGCGCATGGAGCTGGCGCTCCGCTGCCAGGCGAGCTTTCGCCAATTCAAGCCCCTGTCTCTAGGCTACTCCCCAAACAGCACTTCTAAGAACCTTTTGTATAAGATCAAGTGTAGTAGCGTTCTTATAAGTTTAGGATATGCCGGGTGAGGGGAATGTAAACAGATGCGCAAGAAGCGCTGAAATAATATCCCTAAATGGTAAAAGTTTGCCAGTATATTTTGTGGATAACACAGCAGGGTGGCGACAAAGTTAACAACTTTGATGTGGAATCCATGAAAACAACCCAAATTTCTGCCTGACACACCTCGTTTGATAAAGGGACGATGTATGGAGGCAGCTATATGGACGACTTTTGGAGGTAGCAATGGAGACAACGTGTGGAGGCTGCTATGGAGACAATTTAATTTGGATAGTGCCTGTATGTGGCAGTCCCAAACATTTTTCAAACCAGAGGAGCAGGTAGGTGGCCCTCCAGTAAAATGGAATAGATTGAGTGCCTGTATGTGGCAGTCCCAAAAATGTTTCAAACCAGAGGAGCAGGTAGGTGGCCCTGCAGTAAAATGGAATAGATTGAGTGCCTGTATGTGGCAGTCCCAAAAATTTTTCAAACCAGAGGAGCAGGTAGGTGGCCCTCCAGTAAAATGGAATAGATTGAGTGCCTGTATGTGGCAGTCCCAAAAATGTTTCAAACCAGAGGAGCAGGTAGGTGGCCCTGCAGTAAAATGGAATAGATTGAGTGCCTGTATGTGGCAGTCCCAAAAATTTTTCAAACCAGAGGAGCAGGTAGGTGGCCCTCCAGTAAAATGGAATAGATTGAGTGCCTGTATGTGGCAGTCCCAAAAATGTTTCAAACCAGAGGAGCAGGTAGGTGGCCCTGCAGTAAAATGGAATAGATTGAGTGCCTGTATGTGGCACTCACAAAAATTGTTTCAAACAGAGGACCGGGTAGGTGGCCCTCCAGAAAAATTAAATGCATGAAGTACTATAGCAACAGCCAGTGGGCCCTGTCAAAAAATAGCCATTTTCCTCTGCTTTACTGTACAAAGAGGAGGAGAAGGAGGAAAATGAGGAGGAGGAGGAGTGGATCAATTATTCAGGTTGAGCTTCCTTCACCTGGTGGAGATTGGAAATTCTGAGAAATCCAGCCTTTATTCATTTTAATAAGCGTCAGCCTGTCAGCGCTGTCAGTCGACAGGCGTGTACGCTTATCGGTGATGATGCCACCAGCTGCACTGAAAACCCGCTCGGACAAGACGCTAGCGGCAGGGCAGGCAAGAACCTCCAAGGCGTACAGCGCCTGTTCGTGCCACATGTCCAGCTTTGAAACCCAGTAGTTGTAGGGAGCTGTGTGATCATTTAGGACGATGGTATGGTCAGCTACGTACTCCCTCACCATCTTTCTGTAAAGATCAGCCCTACTCTGCCGAGACTGGGGACAGGTGACAGTGTCTTGCTGGGGTGACATAAAGCTGGCAAAAGCCTTGTAAAGCGTACCCTTGCCAGTGCTGGACAAGCTGCCTGCTCGCCTACTCTCCCTCGCTACTTGTCCCGCAGAACTACGCACTCTGCCGCTAGCGCTGTCAGAAGGGAAATACTGTTTCAGCTTGTGCACCAGGGCCTGCTGGTATTCATGCATTCTCACACTCCTTTCCTCTGCAGGGATGAGAGTGGAAAGATTTTGCTTGTACCGTGGGTCCAGGAGAGTGAACACCCAGTAATCGGTGCTGGAATAAATTCTTTGAACGCGAGGGTCACGGGATAGGCAGCCTAGCATGAAATCTGCCATATGCGCCAGAGTACCAACGCGTAAGAATTCACTCCCCTCACTGGCCTGACTGTCCATTTCCTCCTCCTCCAACTCCTCCAACTCCTCTTCTTCTGCCCATACACGCTGAACAGTAAAGGACTCAACAATGGTCCCCTCTTGTGTCTCGCCAACATTCTCCTCCTCTTCCTCCTCATCCTCCTCCACCTCCACCTCCTCCGATATGCGCTGAGAAACAGACCTGAGGGTGCTTTGGCTATCAACAAGGGAATATTCTTCCCCTGTCTCTTGTGACGAGCGCAAAGCTTCCGACTTCATGCTGACCAGAGAGTTTTTCAACAGGCCAAGCAGCGGGATGGTGAGGCTGATGATGGCGGCATCGCCACTGACCATCTGTGTTGACTCCTCAAAGTTACTCAGCACCTGACAGATATCAGACATCCACGTCCACTCCTCATTGTAGACTTGAGGAAGCTGACTGACCTGACTACCAGTTCTGGTGGAAGTTGACATCTGGCAGTCTACAATCGCTCTGCGCTGCTGGTAAACTCTGGATAACATGGTCAGTGTTGAATTCCACCTCGTGGGCACGTCGCACAACAGTCGGTGAGCGGGCAGTTGGAGGCGGCGCTGCGCTGCCCTGAGAGTGGCAGCATCTGGGCTGGACTTCCTGAAATGCGCACAGATGCGGCGCACCTTCGTGAGCAAATCAGACAGATTGGGGTATGTCTTGAGGAAACGCTGAACTATCAGATTTAACACATGGGCCAGGCATGGCACATGTGTCAGTCTGCCGAGTTGCAGAGCCGCCACCAGGTTACGGCCGTTGTCACACACAACCATTCCCGGCTTGAGGTTCAGCGGTGCCAGCCACAGATCAGTCTGCGCCGTGATGCCCTGTAATAGCTCTTGGGCGGTGTGCCTTTTGTCGCCTAGGCTCAGCAGTTTGAGCACCGCCTGCTGTCGCTTAGCGACGGCACTGCTGCTGTGCCTAGAGCTACCGACTGATGGCGCCGTGCCCACGGATGGTAGTTCGGAGGAGGAGGTGGAGGAGGGGTGGGAGGAGGAGGAGGCATAGTAGGCCTGAAACACCTGGACCGAGGTAGGCCCCGCAATCCTCGGCGTCGGCAGTATATGAGCAGCCCCAGGGTCAGACTCGGTCCCAGCCTCCACCAAGTTAACCCAATGTGCCGTCAGAGATATATAGTGGCCCTGCCCGGCAGCACTCGTCCACGTGTCCGTGGTCAGGTGGACCTTGTCAGAAACGGCGTTGGTCAGGGCACGGATTATGTTGTCTGACACGTGCTGGTGCAGGGCTGGGACGGCACATCGGGAAAAGTAGTGGCGGCTGGGGACCGAATACCGAGGGGCGGCCGCCGCCATGAGGCTGCGAAAGGCCTCGGTCTCTACTAGCCTATAGGGCAGCATCTCCAGGCTTAGCAATCTGGAAATGTGCACATTAAGGGCTTGGGCGTGCGGGTGGGTTGCACTATATTTGCGTTTCCGCTCCAGCGTCTGGGGTATGGAGAGCTGAACGCTGGTGGATGCTGTGGAGGATCGTGGAGGCGACGATGGGGTTTTTGTGGCAGGGTCCTGGGCAGGGGGCTGACTAGCAGCTGACACAGGGGAAGGAGCAGTGGTGTGCACGGCCGGAGGTGAACGGGCTTGTTGCCACTGAGTGGGGTGTTTAGCATTCATATGCCTGCGCATACTGGTGGTAGTTAAGCTAGTAGTGGTGGAACCCCTGCTGAGCCTGGTTTGGCAAATGTTGCACACCACAGTCCGTCGGTCATCCGGTGTTTCCTTAAAGAACCTCCAGACTTCTGAAGATCTAGCCCTCGCCGCAAGAGCCCTTGCCACGGGAGCTTCACTAGTTGACACATTTGGCGCTGATGCACCAGCTCTGGCCCTGCCTCTCCGTCTGGCCCCACCACTGCCTCTTCCAACCTGTTCTGGTCGAGGACTCTCCTCCGTCTCAGAAGCACTGTGTTCACCCGGCCTCTCAACCCAGCTTGGGTCTGTCACCTCATCATCCTCCGATCCCTCAGTCTGCTCCCCCCTCGGACTTCCTGCCCTGACAACAACTTCCCCACTGTCTGACAACCGTGTCTCCTCATCGTCGGACACCTCTTTACACACTTCCACTACGTCAAGAAGGTCATCATCACCCACAGACTGTGACTGGTGGAAAACCTGGGCATCGGAAAATTGCTCAGCAGCAACCGGACAAGTGGTTTGTGACTGTGGGAAGGGTCCAGAAAACAGTTCCTCAGAGTATGCCGGTTCAAATGCCAAATTTTCCTGGGAGGGGGCAGACTGGGGGGGAGGAGGCTGAGGTGCAGGAGCTGGAGGAGTGGCGATTTCGGTGACATGGGTGGACTGCGTGGAAGACTGACTGGTGGTGGACAAATTGCTCGAAGCATTGTCAGCAATCCACGACATCACCTGTTCGCACTGTTCTGGCCTCAACAGTGCTCTACCACGAGTCCCAGTAACTTCAGACATGAACCTAGGGAGTGTAGCTCTGCGGCGTTCCCCTGCTCCCTCATCAGCAGGTGGTGTCTCACCCCGCCCAGGACCACGGCCTCTGACCCCTGCAGTAGTTGGACGCCCACGTCCCCGCCCTCGTCCTCTACCCCTAGCCCTCGGGTTAAACATTTTTAAAATGAGAGTTATAACTTTATTTTTTTTTTTAACTTTTTTTTGTTTTTTTTTGTGTTTTTTGTTTTTTTTTGTGTTTTTTGGTTTTTTTTGAGTTTTTAAAACCAAACAATGCTATCCTATTGCTATGGCTATTTTCTAGCCAAGTATCAAAGCACACTACTATGCCAGATGAGATGACACTGAGTTAGTGCCTAATTGAAATCCAACCCCTACTAAATTTTCCCACTTCGGTCTTTGCTATGGATATGTGCGTCACTAAGCGCAGAACACAGTGGACGCAAGTCTCACTACAAATTGCTCAGAATTGGCTAGTACATGCACTGCAGAAAGTACAGCCACCAGCAGATCAACCAGAAATCAAATATATAGAACGCTACTGTAGGCGTAAGTAAGCTCTTTGTATTCTCCTATGGCTATTTTCTAGCCAAGTATCAAAGCACACTACTATGCCAGATGAGATGACACTGAGTTAGTGCCTAATTGAAATCCAACCCCTACTAAATTTTCCCACTTCGGTCTTTGCTATGGATATGTGCGTCACTAAGCGCAGAACACAGCGGTCGCAAGTCTCACTACAAATTGCTCAGAATTGGCTAGTACATGCACTGCAGAAAGTACAGCCACCAGCAGATCAACCAGAAATCAAATATATAGAACGCTACTGTATGCGTAAGTAAGCTCTTTGTATTCTCCTATGGCTATTTTCTAGCCAAGTATCAAAGCACACTACTATGCCAGATGAGATGACACTGAGTTAGTGCCTAATTGAAATCCAACCCCTACTAAATTTTCCCACTTCGGTCTTTGCTATGGATATGTGCGTCACTAAGCGCAGAACACAGCGGTCGCAAGTCTCACTACAAATTGCTCAGAATTGGCTAGTACATGCACTGCAGAAAGTACAGCCACCAGCAGATCAACCAGAAATCAAATATATAGAACGCTACTGTATGCGTAAGTAAGCTCTTTGTATTCTCCTATGGCTATTTTCTAGCCAAGTATCAAAGCACACTACTATGCCAGATGAGATGACACTGAGTTAGTGCCTAATTGAAATCCAACCCCTACTAAATTTTCCCACTTCGGTCTTTGCTATGGATATGTGCGTCACTAAGCGCAGAACACAGCGGTCGCAAGTCTCACTACAAATTGCTCAGAATTGGCTAGTACATGCACTGCAGAAAGTACAGCCACCAGCAGATCAACCAGAAATCAAATATATAGAACGCTACTGTATGCGTAAGTAAGCTCTTTGTATTCTCCTATGGCTATTTTCTAGCCAAGTATCAAAGCACACTACTATGCCAGATGAGATGACACTGAGTTAGTGCCTAATTGAAATCCAACCCCTACTAAATTTTCCCACTTCGGTCTTTGCTATGGATATGTGCGTCACTAAGCGCAGAACACAGCGGTCGCAAGTCTCACTACAAATTGCTCAGAATTGGCTAGTACATGCACTGCAGAAAGTACAGCCACCAGCAGATCAACCAGAAATCAAATATATAGAACGCTACTGTATGCGTAAGTAAGCTCTTTGTATTCTCCTATGGCTATTTTCTAGCCAAGTATCAAAGCACACTACTATGCCAGATGAGATGACACTGAGTTAGTGCCTAATTGAAATCCAACCCCTACTAAATTTTCCCACTTCGGTCTTTGCTATGGATATGTGCGTCACTAAGCGCAGAACACAGCGGTCGCAAGTCTCACTACAAATTGCTCAGAATTGGCTAGTACATGCACTGCAGAAAGTACAGCCACCAGCAGATCAACCAGAAATCAAATATATAGAACGCTACTGTATGCGTAAGTAAGCTCTTTGTATTCTCCTATGGCTATTTTCTAGCCAAGTATCAAAGCACACTACTATGCCAGATGAGATGACACTGAGTTAGTGCCTAATTGAAATCCAACCCCTACTAAATTTTCCCACTTCGGTCTTTGCTATGGATATGTGTGCCACAACGGTAGCAAGTCCCCCTGCTAATTCCTCACAAAATGGTACTAGATGCAAATTAAAATAAAAAAAGTAGAACGTTATTGTAGCCCTAAGAAGGGCTGTTGGGTTCTTTGAGAATCATTCCTGCCTAACAGTAAGCTAATAGAACACCCTAACGCTTTCCCTGACCAGCAGCAGCTCTCTCCCTAGCGGCATCCAGACACAGAATGATCCGAGCAGCGCGGGCAGCGGCTAGTCTATCCCAGGGTCACCTGATCTGGCCAGCCAACCACTGCTATCGACGTGTAAGGGTACCACGTCATGCTGGGTGGAGTGCAGAGTCTCCTGGCTTGTGATTGGCTCTGTTTCTGGCCGCCAAAAAGCAAAACGGCGGGAGCTGCCATTTTCTCGAGCGGGCGAAGTATTCGTCCGAGCAACGAGCAGTTTCGAGTACCCTAATGCTCGACCGAGCATCAAGCTCGGACGAGCATGTTCGCTCATCTCTAATGAAAACCTCTTCTAGAGCGCTCTGGACCTCAGACTGGGCGGAAGGTTCACATTCCAACAAGAATGTGAAAACTAAGAACACAGCTAAATAAAAAAGCAGTGGCTTCAAAACAACTCTGTGACCAACATTCACCATCCAACCTGAGGAAACTGGAGAGGTACTGCAAAGAAAAAGGAGAGGATGCCCCAATCCAGGTGTTAAAACTTTCTGTATCATTCCCAAGAAGACTAGTGGCTGTACTAGCTAGAAAGGTGCTTCTACTTGATACTGAGCAAAGAGTCTGAACACTTATGACCATGTGATTATTCATTTTTTTCTTAATAAATTAAGAAATACATTTCTACATTCCTGTTTTTTTCTGTCAAAATGGGGCGCAGAGTGTACATTAATGATCAATATAAAGAACTTTTTGATCTTACTAATTGGCTGCAATGAAAAAGAGTAAAAAAAGAGTGACAAATTTAAAGGGGTCTGAATCCTTTCATATCAACTGTATATATATGAATATTTCAGAGCCTCAAAAATAAAACTTTTTAGCTGTGGTTTTATGGACAAGAGTATAATTATACTAATGGTAGTTTACTATTTTTGCTTAATTTTAAATGGGTTTGCCTAAAACTTATTTATGGAAATTGAGGATTGTTATCAAGTTGGTGGGGCTATCTCTGGCCATCACATATGTGCTATAACGCTCTTCATAGGTAAAATCCTTCAAAAGATTTTTTTTTAAATCAATTGGCTATATAGTCTGCTCAAATTGTACTCTATTCACATTTAGGTACCACAGTTCCATTGAAGTGATTGGATCACATGTCGAGCATGCAAAATTGCACTCCATTTGCTTTCAGCACACCTTAAACCCTGGGGATTCCAATGCTTCTACCCTCAGATCAGACATTTATTTTCTGTACTTTGGCTATAGTATAAGTTTAGCTTGTGGGACAGCCCTTTGAAGTGCAAAACCTAATGGACCTCTAACAATATTACTTTTTTGTGTTATAATAAGATTTACACATATATTCTAAATTTGACTGACAGAATTATCTTATAAATACTATTTCCAGTTAGTCTTTTCTGGATAAGTTCAAGGTCACTTCGCTGAAACTTTACAAAGAAATGTCAGCTAATCCAGATTTTCCATTTATATGCAACATAGATTTTGAATTAAGAACCGTCTAAGATTCTGTTCACAGCTACCACCCACTGGAAGTCATACTTGTGATCTAATCCAAATGGAGACTTTTTAAGTCAATGGGGTCCATCAGGCACCACTGATGTCAATCATTTGACAGATGTGATGCTAGGTTTTTCACTTGTCTGCTCATTTCATGGAACAGAGCAACCACTGTGAAACCTATAATATTCAATGTGTATGACGTCTTTTCACACTCATGCCAGTATCCAGCAAGGAGAACAAATACAAGCTGGCTCACCGAACAAAGTGCACCATTGTGGAATTCCTAGATGGCATAATGCATGTGTATACATCTATCTTTTTACTGTGCCAAGGTTTATTTGCAGTGTATGTAAGGTCAAACAACTCTGGGACACTGAACTGTATAGACTTAGGTAAGAAATCCTTGTTAAAATGTGGGAGACAAATATTTCTACAGGTGTATATTAAAACTAAACAATTATAAAATGTAATGAACTGTTATGTATCACAAGACTATTTCATTTACCAAGACATTCACAAGTTTCATATGACATAAAGAATGCCTAATGAAAGTGTCTAATTCTGTGGTCATGCAAGCACCATCATACTGAGTAGTATGATTACTATGGGGGTTATTTATCATTAGAAAAGCTCCTTGGGACACTTCTATGTCTATTTTTGGTGAATCTGTTGGAGCTCCAAAGTAGCTTTTTCCATTTAATACACGTTCTTATGGTCTAATTTCCCGTCTGGGATTTTTTTTTTAAAGTCCCAAACATCCTCAAAATGCATAAAATGTCTCAGCACATAGACCAGCAGGGGACTGGAGTGACTTTGCAAAAGTCTCAAGTCATGAATCTGGCTTTGCACAGTGTTGAACTAGCACTATTTCTATGTAAGGCCGGATTAATGAAGGGGTGTATATAGTCTTCTGAAAAGTCTCAAAAAGCCACAATGTGACTCCTTTGAGATTTTTGTACATCAAAAAGCCCAGGAAAACCAATAATAAATAACTCCCTATTTTTTATACTATACTCTAGAAATATAGGTATCCTATCGCCAACCTGAAATCTGATAAAAAATTGGGGCTGATATATGAAGTTTGGTGCTCTTAAATTGTCAAATTCCAGCAATAAATGTTGTCTATATAATGACAAGTTACTTTTATTTTTTAATTAACTTTCTGAATCAATTCCTCAGTTTTCTAGATCTCTGCTTTTAGTATCTTATAAGAGATAAGGTTCTCAAAGTGGAGTAGAAATAGCTTCTGTGGGAGTGTGGTGTGTGACTGGGTGAATATGTGTTCCCACCACCATACTGAAAAGATGCCCTTCATTTTATCTGGACTGTTCTAATTCTGCCTTTGCATTATAGTTTGATATAATTTATCCTATACCACCTCTTTTGTACTAATAATTGATATATATGATGGACTTCCCTGAGGTGGGTGGTTGTTCATACGTTTTTTGAAAATTGAATTCCAACCTATGTATCCTTGAGTGGTGATGCAGAGGAAGAAAATGTATTAATACATACTTTTTCATTAATTGGTTTTAATGCCTCATTCCTTCTATTTCAGGGACCTGTATCTGTGAATGCTATAAATAATAACAATTCCTTTATTTATATAGCGCACACAGATTATGCAGCGCTGCACAGAGCCAAATCAGTCCCTGTCCCCAATGGGGCTCACAATCTAATTAACCTACCAGTATGTTTCGGAGTTTGGGAGGAAACCCACACAAATGTGGAGAGAACATACAAACTCTTTGCAGATGTTGACCCTGGGACTTGAACCAAGGTCCCCAGCGATGAAAGGCTGTAGTGCTAACCACCAAGCCACAGTGCTGTCTGTTGTTTACATACAGTTCTGTATGTTTACATACAGATTTTTTTTTTTCAGAATACTGTGGATGTGTACATTTTTGTGTTTTGTGTTCCTCTCCTTTGCTTGTCATGTCTTGTCCTCTTTTTTGCACAACACAATGAAACACTCTCTTAGATAATGATATTTATCAGGGTTTCTGCACCAGGACACTGGCATAGAAGCCCCCAAATAATTTCATATGCTAAGATATTACTAGCACTTGCAATTATTTTTTACCTTTCCACCACCTCCATGCCAAGTGGGTGTGAAGGGGGCATGGCTGGCTAGAGCCCCTTGATGTATCTGGCTGCGACCAGAGGGTCTGTGGGGCTATCAAAAGCAATGTATGCTTTTCTTATGGTCTGAAAAATATGTAAATGGCTTTACGTTGTCATTTACATAGGACTTTATCAGTTTAATGTTTTGGGTGTGTGAAATAAACATCAAATCATGGCTACGTTTCATGCCCAAGAATTATAGTTCTTGCATCATTGCTGGACTTTAGCTGCATTCTGCAATGATGTTTCCCATGAAGAGCTGCCCTAAGGCATTCACATACATAAGCCCTAGGCCTTAATTTACTACAGGGGTTAAGTAAACTGCATACTATGTACTAAATCTATCATCAAAATCAGGCATGATAAACCAGGGACACTTTCTCATAGCTACAGGAACTGTGTAAATCTTGTTATGTTTTTTTTCCATGGCCTCTTTCTTCCTTCCTAAATTCAACTTTTAAAATAATGCTAATGAGCCTGAAGGGCTTCTGGGATTTACTAAAGCCCACAAAAATGGAACTCCAGCACTCCTCTAGATCGTAGTGTCCCACACACGGAGCCGGCAACGGACCCACCTTGTTTGTAAAGGTAACGTAGCAAAAGAAAGTAATCCAATGGTCCAGCCAGGTTCCAAGGTGTATTCAAAATTTTATTCAATGATATCAAAAAACATCCACAGTGTAGATTCCCTCCACCATGGGAGGGAATCATTGAATAAATATTCAAAATTTTATTCAATGATATCAAAAAACATCCACAGTGTAGATTCCCTCCACCATGGGGTGGAGGGAATCTACACTGTGGATGTTTTTTGATATCATTGAATAAAATTTTGAATACACCTTGGAACTTGGCTGGACCATTGGATTACTTTCATTTACCCCTCTGTGCTGAAGATTCACAGAGTGTTACATTGAGCCAGGAACAATATCCCCCTCTCTCTGTGTGCCGAAACCTCCTCTTCTGCTGTGCGATTGCATCAGACAGAGGGAAGGCTGAAATGCTAAGGGAGCAGACGGGAAGGGTGAGAAAGTGAAACCGAAGCAGTAGGTTCAGAGTCTAGAAGGATAGGGGCTTTATTGCTCATCAACAAGCATTCAGCCAACACAGTACGATCCCACTTACTTTCATAAGTAATATCTCTGGTAGACCTCATTCAAATAATTAGCTTTACGAAGTTATTATACACCCCTGACAAAGTGATCTACAAGATCTGCATAAAGCTTTTAATACCTTTGTATGGCGAGGCAAACAGCAGAGAATATCTTGACATCGTCAAAAATACACACCAAACATTCTGGTGGGATGAACTTCCCTGACGTGAAGCGCTCTAATCTTGTTTGCCTTTTAAATGAACCCATGGGACAAATTGCTTCTCCACATCCAAAACTACCAAAGCTAGCAAAACAATCTGTGTTGTTGAGGGACTCCATCGCATGGAAAATGTTACACATACAATTTGGACTGTCTTTTCGGCTATCTAAGCACATTACTTTTTGGGACAATCCGGACTTTCAGGCTGGAAGGAAGAGCAGACTGTTAAAGGGGTATTCCCACAAAGACACGATTCTTAAATGTACTCAGGATACATTTGTTCCTTCTGCTCTGAACGGAGAAAATCAACAGACTGATTGAAGGGCCAGTAGCATTCGAATTTTTCATTATATTGTATGTCCACAGCATTTTTCTGCTTAGGGGAGCAAAAATTTAAATTACAACTAATTACATAATAGCTTATATTTTAGGGACCTATTTGTATATGAATTATGCTAATTCCTGTAATACCCCTTTAAGTCCCTAGCCGAATTTACAAGCGAGTTTATCCTGCTGGAAAGACAGGATTTTGTTTATGACCGGCTAATAGTATTTTGCTCTATTAAATTACGCAACCTAGCAAGTGAAATATCTACTAATACTTTTGATAGACTCCTATAGTTCTGGAATAAGGATATCAATCTCAATACTATACACTTTGAAAGTGGGAATCATCAGAGAGCCCGCTCCCTTCAAATGACATTCCCTCACGTATTCTGCAGGGTTGGGAAGGGTACATAGACATATATTGAGCAAAATAAGGAGTCCTTCTACAAACTAATGCACACAGCAATATATGCGTTCAACTTTCCAGTATTTGATACACTGATCTGATAGAATAATGAAATGTCTATAATGATCACAAATCAGTGGATTTGTGATCATATAGACAAGTCATATTTGGTCACACTCCAACATCATACTTTAGCTTTTTGTCTTTCTTTTCAGAAGCTCTGATAGCCGCCAAATTAAATCTATTTAGCAGTTAATAGGATGGAGACCGAACGGATGGGTAACAAGAGCACCAAACCATTTTTCCAAAAATTTCTCACAAC
This sequence comes from Engystomops pustulosus, assembly GCF_040894005.1. Taxonomy (NCBI): domain Eukaryota; kingdom Metazoa; phylum Chordata; class Amphibia; order Anura; family Leptodactylidae; genus Engystomops; species Engystomops pustulosus. The sequence continues at coordinate 126,048,220 of NC_092413.1, read as the reverse complement.
ATATCTCATGACTGAAGAAATTTGAGAACAAAATCTGGAAAAATAGACCACTGGTCAGTGGTGAACTGAACTGTATTATCCTTATAAGGTCTAAGGCATTACCGTATACATTGTTTGCAATGTACCTGTGTGAACACCAATGACCAAATAAAGCTATTAAAAAAGAGCAAGACAGCAAGCAGAAAAAAGGCAAAACTGTAAAAAGTTAGTGCAGCATGTATAAAAGAAGTGTGTGATATCCATCAATCAGTTGGGTGCATGGATGGAAAGTGGATTGTGTTTCCATTGGGGAAAATAATACAAATAATCATATTGCAAAGGCATTGAAGATATTAAATGTATGTTAAAAATGTGAGTTTATGGAGACATGTATGCCAATTATTGATAAACTAGTCATCAATTTAATTTTAAAGAGACTAAAAACAACAATGGAAACTGGAATCTTCATAGTGATGCTGTTAATTTATTGCTCCTTGGCTCATATATTAACATTTTATTTTACAGTACAGATGTTAACTGTATTTCTGCATCGGGAAATCCTTTACAACCTCGTAAAATTCTGCTTATGGCTGTGTATGGTGCCGTTCACAAATGTATTTGAGAGGCTTTACTCCATCATGGTACCAGCATCAGTTATCATTATGAGCAGAAAATAGGCTACAGTATTATGTAAAGGAAATCTACCATCAAAATCAAGCATGATAAACCAGGGACACTGACTCATCGATCCAGGCACAATGGTAATCTTCTTATTAGTTATTTGTTATCCATGGCCATTTTTTGCGGGGCATTTGGACCTTTTCATTGCTACCATTTTTGGGGACTGTACGATATTGTGATCACTTTTTAGTAAATGTTTTATGTTTTGCAAAATTACGAAAAAGCTGCGTTCTGGGCTCTTTTTCTTTGCCGGATGGGAAAATAACCGATGCCCACCGATGAGATCACAGGGGGTACCAGCCGATGCAGTGACGTCACTTAAGTGCCACCATCACATTTGATGCCGGCACTTAAGAGGTTGACGCCCTTGGGTGTTAGCTGCAAAATGCCCATCAGCCCGTGAGAGCACTCCATACATCCTTTCCCGACATGTGATGTACAGTTATGTCATGTACATGTCAAAAAGGGGTTAAACATTAAGCTAATGAACCAGAAGGTCTATGGGCATATTACAGAAGCTGTTGTTAAACTTCAGCAGCAAATCTGTCTCACCCTCCCACCTGCACGTCCTGTAATCTTGGCAGCAGTAGGAACATAGTGAGCAGGGGAAGTGCTCCTTCAGAATGTAACAACCTGTAAAGTTGCAGCATGGAGGGGCTTTGGTGACACGCCCATAGCCCTTCAGGCCTATTAGCATAATTTTAAAAGTTGTTTCTATAAGGAAGGAGGCCATGAATGACAAATATAAGAAGATTACCATAGTCGTGGTGCCTGGATCTATGAGTAAGTGTCCCTGGTTTATCAGGCTTGATTTGAAATTCTTTTAAGTCAATTTGTTCCAAAAATCTTAAGTTTGTGTATTTAATAGAAGAAGCTACTGTGGAAAATAAGTAAACCTTTCAGTATGCAGAGAGTCTGAACTATAGTGGATCTTTTGTTCTTACCTGTCAAGGTCACACTTCTGTCTTTCATAATTTCGGAGCACTCTCAAAACCTGAACATCTTGACTGAGAAAGCAAGGTGGTAAAAGTCCATGGATTCCCAGCTGCAGCCTCTCTTCGAGAGAGAAAGCCATGCCCTATTAGCAGAATAAAAAGTTATGACATTTTTCAATGTAACTATCCCGTTAATGTTTACATATTTTACACAAAAGTGAAACTTTCGTAAATTCCACTGTATATAGATATAGCATTAAAGATTTTGCTAACAACCAAGTGATATTGCACTCTTATAGTCTTCCTCAACCTATCTCATATATATACAAACACATATTTGTTTGCTTGCTATATTTCTTATGATCTTGCTTTGCTAAAGATTGTTGGTTATTATTCTAGAGCTAAGGTTGATCGATACATGCTTTGTATCCATAGTTGAAATCTTATTTTAATCATATAGAAATCTTTATGTATTGGACAACAATGACCAGGTATAAAAGAGCTGACTAGTTTAGTTTATGTATTTTGTAATATTTGTATATGTGTGGGGAACAAAATAGTTATCGATTTGTCAATATACATCTATTAAATGTTTGTAATGTAAAGTAAAGCACTTGGTTCATCAGGTGCCATTCCTATCCATAAAATGGCCAAAGATGAAAGGTCATGTGATCTCTAACTGTTCACAACCCATCTAACTTATGGGTATTCATGAATACTATCATAAGGTCCTGACTGGTAGATTGGTCATGAACAGATAGAGATCACATGACCCTCCATCTGCGGCTATCTTATGGACTGGAATGGTAGCTGGAAAGGTAAAACCCGAGGCATCACTATATATTTTAACAAAAGGGTGCAAAACTTTTAATACATGTATATTGGTAGGTTAACATCCCCCACATTATATTAAATATTTATTTCAATTAAAAAAATTCCACAGTGTAGATGAAGGAGCACCTGTTCATTGGTCACAGATACTAGAAACAGGGTGCCATATTAGACATGAGGGATGAATTGTTTCTTATCTGTCTATGTAAATTAGAAGAACATAGTTACAGAGAAGGATGTCCATCCTATACGTGTTACACACATGTATAGTCTGTTTTATTTTACTCCATTTGCTGTTCTATAAATAAAAAATAAAACTATGGACTTTATGGACCTCATTTCTATTCTTTATTTTTAATGATAAACTTAGCTTCAACTGTCCAGGGAACAAAGAGGCATAGTTTCAACTTCTATTCAATCTGGGAAACAAGTTACCCATTCTTCTAAATTACAGTAATCAATACTTATTTACCCAGGAGAAAACTTCTGGCCAAAATACATTCCTTGCATAGAAGAAAACATATCATATAAAAATAGCAAAAAGCAGTGTGCAGCACAGAAGATCAATGGATTAATATACTCAATGCTGAGCTCAAAGTTCTTTAAACTGTTAAGTTATCTGTAATAACAATGTAATGAAATGATTATGTTAAATGTGAGCCAGAGCAGAACTGTGTGACAATTATTCCAATTTTATAGAACTAGGGCATATAACTACAATATGCCATCAATTACAATCTTTGAGAGTTCGACATTTTGGAGCCCCTAACAATAATGTACAATGAAGGAGTCAGCAACACTGATTTAGCTCTGCATCCTTCATCTCTAATGTTCCCTGCACCGGTGCACCTTGGCCACTTATCAGAGCCAGGTTGCTAGAAGGAATGTTATTCAACAGAAGTCATACCCCACCATCAAAAGATGATTCTACTGATCTGCTATCACAATATTTGATAGGAATACATCTTTAATAATATGTATTAAAGGGGTAGTCCGACATTTATAAAAACTTTACTGGTGGGCTGGGGGTAAGGTGCTGTAAAAAAAACCTATGTTTGCCTCCCTCCACACTCCCCATGTCCCACACCGCCTTCTCTCTGTGCTGTGTTCCTTTTTGTTTACAGGGCCACTGCAGCTTCTTTCCGAGAACTTCTGGCCTGGAACACCCAAACATCTCCTTTACTTGATACAGCACTGGGACATAGGGACAGGTAGGAGTGCAAGGCGGGCGTCATTGTCGAAGCTGAGGTGCCATGCCCCTGTAAACAAACAGGTTCACAACAGCAACCTATGGAGGTGCTTCCCTTTCACATGTCCACATCACATGTCCTGCACCTGCCTGGGCAGGTGATGTGATCATCACTTTTTTTTGGCTGTAGCCGGTTGGTTGCAGTGCATCCAGTATGGCCAGTGTTGCAATGTGCAGTGATGGAAGTTATACATTATTACTATGGTAACAGAGCAGGACAGTCTACATTTTTGGAATAATAACATTGAGTTTTGTTGTATCAATTTATTTATAGCATTATGGGTTTTTGAATCAGAAGTTCATTTACCCGGAATACCCCTTTAATGTCGGACAACCCCTTTAATATTAGTTATGTTTAAAAAAAAATGTACATTAGG